>NC_142686.1:63331250-63634062 GCF_056320005.1 Nelumbo lutea | reverse complement strand
TGCTAGTGTGTGCGTAAGCACATTAACAAATGTGTGTGTTTTGCTCGAATACACACTATGAGTCAAGTCATTTTTAGTCAATTTGTTTTACATATGCAGATGTGGCCTGATCTAATTGCCAAGAGTAAAGAAGGTGGAGCAGATATGATCCAAAGTTATGTATTTTGGAATGGGCATGAGCCAATAAGAGGACAGGTGTGGTTAGTCGTTCATCTTGGTGTTCTCTCATGGAAGTTGTGCACAAAACTTAGAATATACTTTTTTTTTTCCTACTGAAAATTTCTTTTTATTTGTTATAATTTCTCTTCAGTATAATTTTGAAGGGAGATACGATATTGTCAAGTTTGTGAAACTGGTTGGATCAAGTGGACTTTACCTCCATCTCCGTATAGGGCCTTACGTGTGTGCTGAATGGAACTTTGGGTACTGTGTTTCTCTCTTACTTTGTTTTATAATATAGTTCCTTTCATAAGACAATTGTTTCTATTTAAGGCTTCTCATGGTATTGAATGGTAAAGGATGAAAAAAAAAACTTTATAATCTATCTTCTCTTTAATGGCAGTTTACTCAATTTGTTTGCAGTCCACTCAATGTAGAATCTAGTTTACTTTTGCTTCAGATTTGACTTTTCTTTTTTGTTTGTGAGAAGTAAAATGATGTGTTCTCCACCTTATATGAAAGATAATGGTGGTAGGAGTAGTATTTTTATTTATTTTTTGTTTGGAAGTGAGGTAGGAAGTAAGATAATGCTGTCCCAAACTTTATACGAGAGAAAATTAAGGTAGGAGGAAGATGTTACAATGCATTGAAAATTAGCGCAGATGAGACAAAAAGTACAAATTTTGCATCTGATAGGAGTGCAAATGATAATCACAAATTAAATAGATGCAAAAGTTAACTGGGTGCAAAATTTGCATCAGGTTTAGATTTGCACTGCAAACAAACAGAAACTTGGGAACATATTGAGGTAGGAGACAAGGTTAAGCTGGGAGGTCTTACAGAACTTGAAGTTTGTGCCATTTCTGAATTATCCCAAAACAATATATTTTAATGGGGCTGTTACTTAGATCTTATTTATATTTATTTTCCTTATGATGTGACCAATACACCAGTAAGTGCCGCTTGTGAGATCTCTAATCTTATTTTTGTTGATAATCTTGCAGGGGTTTTCCAGTCTGGCTACGTGATGTCCCTGGTATAGAATTCCGGACCAACAATGCACCATTCAAGGTATAGAATACTTATGGTCATATTTGATTGTCAAGGACATCTTACATTGCACGTACTGTGAGGATTTTAGAACTATCCTTTCTGTTACTAATTGTTTGTTGTATATTATCGAATAGGTTTGTTTATAATTTTCTGTTCCCTTTTTTTTCTGTTTCTCTCTTCCTAATACAAGGCAGCATTTTATTTTGGTTCAGTACTTCTTTCAAAAATATACTTGTTTTGTGGAAATGAGTTCAAGGTTAAATGAGTCATTGCATTATATTTTGCTGTTATGATGAGTGAGGACTAAGATCATGGATAGCTCTTGTTAGCTAGTAACTTTTGTTGATATTGATTTCATTGTTGCATTTTCCAGGAGGAGATGCATAGATTTGTCAAAATGATTATAGATCTAATGCTGGATGAGATGCTCTTTTCTTGGCAAGGTGGTCCCATCATATTGTTGCAGGTTTGGGAAATATTTTTGAAGTTCAGTTTAAACTTGAATTGCATGGATTACTAGGGGACTAAAGAGTTGGTACCAAATTGAGATCAATAAATTCAATCTTAAGATAATGCACAAAAACTCATGGATACACTCAAGAAAGTAGATAACCATGGGTTGTTATTAGAAGCATATAATTCTTACAAACACAGAGTATAATATTCAATATTTAGAAACAAGGTATAAAACATGTAACAATCAAGTGCTGTAGCTTGGGGGGGGGTTCTTGCGAAGAGATTTGGAGCAAGTTTATCCCTCCAAAAGTACAGGCCTTCTGTTGGGAAGCTTTCCTTGGAAAGATAAACACTTGTGTGATGTACTTCAAATAAGTAGGCCAAATAAATGCCTTTCTCCTCGTATGTGTGTCTATTGTAAGGCAAATGGTGAAACCACTTCTCACTTACTTATATCCCATTCTTTTGTGACGTGTGTTTGGGTGTACTTTTTCTCTCTTTAGTTGTAGGTGGGGCCCTCCACAAGATATCACTACTTTGTTCAGCCCAAGCCTTTTTCAAACAAATAAAAAAGAGGGGAAGTGTAAGCCAATAGGGATAAGGATGGACTTAGAGTATTGGAAGCGGTAAGGAAGATGCCACTAGGGGGCAGAACTTAACTCTGAGTGGAATGAAAATCAGATCCCCTTTGTCATCCATCCACCATATTTAAGTATATTAAAAGCTGTAAAATATATTATATATAGTATTAAAATAACCTATAGTATATATACATATATGCCACATTGTCATGGTTCGACCTTCGGTTCGACCTTCGGTTCGACCCCGATTGAACCTCTGACCCGTGAACCTCTCCCTTCTCCAGTTCTATGCCTGGTCCAGTTCTTTGAACATTGGTTTCTCCTTTTGGGACACGTGTCACTTGGGACCACAAGGTTGTTAGAGCACGATCTTTAGGTTTCCTTAGGATGTGACGCATGTCATTACATTGAGATTGATAGACATTTTGTTCAACTAGGAGGCAACGCTATGGGTTCTAATTTTGTTCAACTACTTGGAAATTTAGATCGTTGGTCTCTTGAAGCTTTATTGTGACAATCAAGTTGGTGTCAATACACAAACAATCCTATTTTGCATGAAAGGACCAAACACATTGAGATTGATAGACATTTTGTTCGGGAAAGGATTATCTCAAGAGACTTATGTATTCCCTAGTTGCTTTTTGGAAAATAGCTAGCTAATGTTCTCACCGAAGGATTGCCAAAGACAAGATTACATGAACTGTTGGGCAAGCTGAGCATGATAGATATCTATGCTCAACTTGAGGGTTAGTGTTGTGAGGTTTAGTTATCATGCTTTATGCTTAAAGCATGATAAATATCTTGTGGATGATTCCTCCATTTTGCCATTTGCTGGACTGTGTGGAGGGAGAGAGATAAGATTATTTCTGAGGGGCAGACTAGCTCTGTGGAGGGCATCAAGGCAAAAGCTCAAAGAACCTTCTATCAGTGAGCTTCTATTTTGAAGGAATCTAGGGGTATTTATTTTAGTCAAGCAAAGGACAACTAGGTGCATCTCGTTTTTAATTCAAATTACAGTAGTTGACTTTTTGTAATTAATCATACTGTATACAAATCCTTGTACAGCTTGGAGTGAAGCTCACCCTCCCTATTATTTGAATATTAATACAAATGCTCTTCCTCAGTTATCAAAAAAAAAAAAAACAGAGATGAGGCTGGACTTTTAAATGTCTAGATAGACCTCTCTTAACTATCATGGACCCACCCTCTTTAGGGCCTTTTGCCCACTTAAATGTGCTTTACTTTAGGCCCATGTCTATTAATTATAGATTTAATAAATTGTGATTGGGGCACATCTTTCTCGAACCAATTTAGGGACTGATACTCATTATTTAAGTGGGCTCTATTGCAGGGCTATTTTCTTAATTAAGTGCCTCTTTGGGAGGGATTTTAGGTAGTGCCTTCTAGCTTTATGAGGTGGGCACTGCCCAGACAGTCCGTAAGTTATGTTTGGCAAAAACCTCAGAAAGCCCGAAATAGCTGTCTTTCATCCAGAAACAGGGCTTCCCTCTAAAGCTTCTTTTAATGGCTTCTCCAAAGCAGCTCAAACAAAGCTTCAGCCCTCTCAAATGGGCCCTAAACTATTCCATCCCACCTGTATGAGTGGGCTTAGATGAATAACCTAGAAAGGGACAAAATTTTAATCTGTGATTAGGAGTAGCTTGATTACTGTTCTCAATCCAGCAACTTTAAGGCCTCGACACTAATGTATCACAAATTTCTTTTTCTGTGCTGTATTGATATGTCAATTTTATGCAATCTTGAATTTTTCATGTTATTCAGTAAACCCTGAATACATTTTCCTTTGTTGCACATATGCATGAATTAAGTTAGAAACTTTCTCAGGATTTATTAAAATAACTTTTTGGAAATGTTGATATTTTTGGACATCTATGGTTGTTTCTTTTTTGTTGAGGTTTTGTCTGATTACATGTTCTCATGATTAAATTACATCACTTTCAGTACTTCAATACTTCTTAATTTTCTGTCAATTAAAGTTGGATTATTAATTGTGGATAAAAGGGGTTATGATTTATACATTTTCATAGTGGTCCCTGTGTCTTGTGAAGTAATATTTTATTAATTTTTACTAACTGGAAACAAATTCAACAGATTGAGAATGAATATGGAAATATTGAAAGTTCATATGGCCAGAGAGGAAAAGATTATGTTAAATGGGCTGCAAGCATGGCTATTGGGCTTGGTGCTGGCGTTCCTTGGGTTATGTGCAAGCAAACTGATGCTCCTGAAAATATTGTAATTCCTTTTTATCTTTCCTTTGGTGATTGTTTTTAGTTGTAACGGAAGATTTAGAAATAGTTTAAATAAGTAGAAACTTAGATAATAAGAAAACTAAAAAATAAGAGAAAGAAAAAGAAGATGTGGTTTATTTTGCTGGTTGATTTCTTTATTAGTCAAAGTTTTGGATACTCATTCTTCTGCCACATTTATTCCTTTTTGCAGATAGATGCATGTAATGGATTCTATTGTGATGGTTTCAAGCCAAATTCTTATAAGAAACCAGTGCTATGGACAGAGGATTGGAATGGATGGTATGCTGATGCCTTGTATTATGTTGCAGTTCACTTCAGTACTTCTTTCCCTGGTTTCACTGTTGTGAAGTTGTCTGTTTCACTGTTGTGCTTCTGATATTTTTATTTTTCAATCCATCATTTTCCTTTGCAAGAGTTTCTCTAGCCTGTAGTTTATCTCTCATGTCTGATAAAAAAAATCATCGATGGGAGTGATGTCCAGTTGGAAGGGGTCTCTTTTGCTTCTATAAATGGAGCTTAATATCTTTTCCATTCTAGTTTGAAGATCATAGGTCCATCCTGTTTTTTAAAAGCTGCACCTAGGCACACAGGTGGGGCGCATTTTAGGCTATGTGCCTTGCTTGAACCTAGGCATAGCCCCTTTTAAAAGGTGCATGCCTGGTGTGCCTTGTGCCTTTTTAAAATTTCATATATATATTTTTTGGATTCTTTCATGTTTTACACTCCTGTTATGGTCTATAAAGGATAAAGTACTGAATTTCCCTTTTTGTTATTTGTAAATCAGTAATGGTATACTAACTTTTAAAATAAACAAAAACAATGACCTGTCAAATACTTTAAACATTAGTTCTTGCAAATAGGATTTTAAATAGCATAATTTGCACTGAAGAAGCTGTTGTGGGACTTAACAGTATGGACTTTGGCCCATTTTGAAGGGTTGAGAGATCCATCACATGGACGCCCAAAGATTGCGGAATAAGGGGCGAATTTCAAAAATTTTTCTCTCCCTTCAACTGGGAATCACATTCCCTATTTAGAAAATCATATTTTCAAGGATAAATCTTGAACCTTTAAACTGAACCAGATCTGAACCAAAAGGAATGGGAGAGAATGATACCTGATACGGAGAAGCAATATCTCCCAACGAAGGTGTTCACGCCCAAGGAAGGATCCAAAGACTGCTCCCACTGAAGATGGCGCAGTGCAGGATGGAGCAAAATCAACAGTGTTCTTCCCCAAGAACTCTGTCTTTCGCAAGAAACAACAGGATGGAACGTGAGCACAGCTCCCTTTTCAATCCTTTCTCAAAGAATTGATGTCAAGATCCAATCTTGACTTCTCCCACAGCTGGAGATCGAACTGGCAAACAGGGCGGCAAGAGTAGGGAGGCGGCAAGAGAGTATTCGCAGGGTGCAGAATTCTCTCTTCTTGATTTCAGCACTAAAGAGGATCTGATGTGTTTCTTGGTCTCTCTCAAGGCTGTCGCCCCCTCCCTTTTTGTTAACTTGAAAAGATCAGCTCCTAATCCCATTAGGAGGTGCTTATCCAAATCATATTTGGATCAGCCTTCTCTTCTAATGATAAGGATAAACCCTTATCTTATCTGCATATTAGATTAGCTTTATCCTAATCTTATTAGGAGGTTTCTAGATCTGAATGTGATTCAGATCTGGACTCTCTGAGTGGATAGGATTAAGACCCTATCCTAACTGCTAATCCATCTCAGAATTTGCCCCTTTAATTAACTAAATTAATAGCCCAGTTCGAAATGGGCTTTAGGCCCATTAAGCTTATGTGCTCACTTAACCTTCCAAACTGCTGCCCAGTTGGGCTTCCTTGTATGGCGTGGGACCCAAGCATTGATCTACACATCAGCCACATGGGTTTGGCCCAGCCTTTGTTACAAGGCCTGGTCGAATACACCGTTAAAGACAGTGCACCCCCTGAAACCCATCAAATGGGCTCTATGGGCCCAACAATTACCCTAAGTGGTCCCTGAGCCAAGCCACCTTGTAACACCCAGGGACTGTGGGCAGATGCAAGATTAGCCCATCAGGTATTATCCTTAATGGTCTTACACTTAACCTCTCAGCCCATAATGATCATACACTGCCCGACAAGAGAGGACCTCTCCCTCGGCTGCAAGGAACAGTGTTGCACTCTCCACTTATATGGATCCCGGGAATTAAAACCCTTTTGCAAACATTTTATAAACCATAATATATATACTTTTATATCTCATATAAAATATATTTTGCAAAAACAAATTTCAACGGTTGAAATCGGCTGCCGACAGTCTTGGTTTCCAACAGTGAGAGTGCATCCCCGATCATTACCTTTGTCCGACAAAGGGGCTGATCCTGTCACTATGATCACCCACTCAGATGAATTCTCAGATTGTCCCAACATACCCAGGTTTTGACCCCCGCTAAGGATCTCACTGATTGGTACATCAAATACAGCCCGATCCGATACCTAGTGTAGTATCATAATCGAGTTTAGGGGTCGGGTGTAACTTTCCAGTTTTGCCCATCAATCTCCAAGGTCCAGGGCAATGCTGGAAATCTGGTCCAGTTCAAAGATTCAATTAATCCCACACTGTATGTGCCTAGGGTCTCACCCCGGTAGTTGAGACAAGCCACCCCAATCGACTTGGTGGCACCACAGTGTCAGCCTTGTCAGGATAGGTCTCCCCAGACCGACCCACTGGTTGTGAGCATTCAAAACTAACACGAGTCTCAATAAGTGTCCAGTTTAAGGGTAATACACAGAAACATACCAAGGGAACATGAATCAAATATGCACTTTTATTCATTTACAATAAACTCATAAAGTACATCAATTTTGATTGAAGCTAAGGGCATACAAAACTGTCTAACACATTTATGTTATGTCATACCTTGTTTTGTTATGTTGTAATGTTATTAAGTGGTTTATGGGCATGGACCTTAATGGGGGGTAAGATGGTCATCTCATATACTATTGTAACCCTAATATAAATATCAATTTTATGGGTGTCACACGAATACACTTAATGTGGGGTCCACAGTTTCCTACACTCCCCCTCAAGTTGGGTAGTAGATATTTGTCATTTCCAACTTGCATAGATCTTCTAACTTCTTTTTTGAAACAACCTTGGTGAGTAGGTCTGCAAGCTACATGCTGGAGGTGATGTAGGGAGGGCATACTTCTTGAGATGTAACCCTTTCTCTGATAAAATGCCGGTCCATTTCGATATGCTTAGTTCTGTCGTGCTGTACTGGATTATGGGTTATATTGATGGCAGCCTAATTATCACAGTACAACATTAGGGGTTTTTCATAAACAATAATCAATTCCTTAAGTAATGATATCAACCATAGAATCTCAGCCACACCATTTGCCATGGACCTATATTCAGCTTCAACACTTGAACGTGAAACAACACTTTGTTTCTTACTCTTCTAGGAGACCAGATAACCTCCTACAAAGGCACAATATACCGAAGTAGATCTTTGGTCATCAACACACCCAGCCCAATCAGCATCTATGCATACTTCTATTTTCATGTGGACATTTTTCTTGAAAAAAATGTCTCTGATATCCTTTCGCAAGAAGGTGAGTAGTTCTAGGAGAGTGCATATACTGACTAACTACACTGACTACATAACTAATGTCAGGTCATGTGAGGCAAAGATAGAGAAGATTTCCAACTAACCGTTGAAACATAGTTTTATCTTCAATGGGCTCTCCACCCTCTGCACTAATCTTGTGGTTCTGTTCAATAGGTGTTTCTGCAGGCTTAACTCCCAACTTTCCTGTTTATTCTAGTAGATCAAGAACATACTTTCGTTGAGAGACAAAAATCCCATGCTTGGATCTAGCTACCTCAATGCCCAAGAAGTATCGTAGTTCCCCCCAGATCTTTTACCTCAAACTCTTGATGAAGGAGTTGCTTAAGAGACTCAATCTCACTAGTATCACTCCCGGTTATTACAATGTTGTCCACATACACGGCAAGCAAGGTTGCGGAGGAACCCACACTCTTAATAAACAAGGTGTGATCTAACTGAGCCTGCACATATCCGAACCTATCAAGGGCTCATCTGAATCTGTCAAACCATGCTCTGGGGGACTGTTTTAGTCCATATAGAGCTTTGTTCAACCGACAAGCATTTCCTGTCTCCGTACCATAAAATCCTGGAGGAAGCTGTATGTAAACTTCTTGCTGCAAGTCTCCATTGAGAAAGGCATTTTTAACATCTATCTGATACAATGGCCAAGAGTAACTAGCTTCAAGAGATAATAGTACTCTAATGGTGGTCATCTTTGCTGCTGGTGCAAAAGTTTCTAAGTACTCAATACCTTATGTCTGAGTAAATCCTTTTGCAACTAATCGGGCTTTATACCTTTCAATAGAACCATCAACATTATATTTTTCTGATGAGGGCATCTATTTCTACTTTTATCGCATCTTTCTATTCTAGTACTTCCTATGCTTCCTGTATTGTTTTGGGAATGGGAATATCAACAATGGATGCGAGAAAAGACTTGTAGGAGGGAGACAAATGATCATAGGATAGGAACTGAGAAATGCAATGAGATGTGGTGCAACGACGTTTTCCTTTACGAATTGCTATAGGGAGATCAAGGTCACTGAATGAAGGTGAAGGCTCTATGGTTGGATGTCTCTCATCTGTAGTATCTGTGGTACCTAGACCTGGATTTGTAGAAGGAACTAGGGCTATTATGGTACCTGGATATGAATATGCAGAAGGAACTGGGGCTACTATGGTACCGGGATCTGGATCTGCAGAGGTGGCTAGGACTGACCTGCACTGCTGATGTCCAAAATCGACCCGTCTCCATCGTCTGTGATAGACTCTCACATCCTTGCACTTTTGATACATCCTTCTTCACTTAATGGGATTGGAAAAGGAACTTCCGACGAGCTACTCCTGGCTTCACTATCTCCCCCTGAGGAGAAACCCTTGGATAATAGGGTTTATCCTCAAAGAAGGTGACATCCATTGAGAGAAATCTTTTTCCAGAAGTTGGTTCATAACAACAATATCCCTTTTGAGTTTGGGCATAACCAAGGAAAATGCATTTGGAGGCCTTAGGACAAATTTGGAATGATGAGGGCCAAGGATTTGAAGGAAGCAAGTGCACCCAAAGGTTTTGAGGGGAATGGAAAACAATTCTTTATCAGGGTATAAAAGGGTGAATGGAGTTTTCATGTCAACAACCCGTGAGGGAATTTGATTGATAAGATAAACTACTGTAAGAATGGCATCCCCCAGAAACGTACAGGTACATTTGAGGTAAACATAATACCTCTGGCTACCTCCAATATGTGCCTATTCTTTCTTTCAGCAACCCCATTATGCTGTGGTGTATGTGGGTAGGTACTCTGATGTATAATCCCATGATCAAGCATGTAGGAGGCTAATGGGTTTGAAAAATATTATTTTGCATTGTTGGATCTAAAAATTTTAATTTTGACCCCAAATTGGGTTAAAATCATTTGATGAAAGATTCGGGTTAATGCTGAAACCTCATCTCGAGAACGCATAAGGTAAACCCAAGAAAACCGAGTATAATCATCAACAAATAATAGGAAATATCTATACCCCCCCCACCCCCACCCCCACCCCCCCCATGGTAGTGGTATAATAGGGTCCCCAAACATTAGTATGCACAATTTCAAAAGGAATATTGTTTCTGTTATTACTTAATGGATAGGTAGTCCTGCAATATTTTGCAAGCTCACAACTTTCACATTTCAAACTTGTCACCTGAACAAATTCAAATATACTAGGAAACAAACTTTTCAAAGCCTGAAAGGATAAATGGCCCATCCTATTATGCCAAAGCATCACCTGATCAACGGATTGAGAAACAAAAGATTTCTTAGTGTCACTATCCTCCTGATGAGCACTTCCTCCAAGTCGGTAGATTCCATTTGTTTCACGGCCAGTCCCAATCACCTTCCTTGTTTCCAGATTCTGAAAAATACATTGGTCAGGAAAAAAAGTTATTGAACAATTCAGTTTTTTTGTAATGCTACTAACTGAGAGCAAGCTAGTATTAAGCTTAGGAACTTGCGGGACAGAGGATAGGGAAATTGCATCAGACAACTTGATGTCTCCTTTGCTAGAAATAGGAACAAGGGATCCATCAGCAATGGATACTTTGCCTTTACCAGAGGATAAATGATAGGTAGAGAAAAGTGATGGCAAGCCAGTCATATGGTCAGATGCTCTTGAATCTATTATACATGAATGTTTTGTTTTACTTGGACCTGAAGCATGATAAGCTGAGGCCCGATTACCTGATTGAGCAAAGGATGAGGTTGAAGGAGCTGATGATGGCTAAGGAGATGATACTGAGTTACCGACTTCACTTTCCAATTGTGTCAGAGCAGTTCGACAGTAGCTAGGGTGTCTAGAGGAGTGACTCTCGAGGCCGTTGAGGCTGTACTATCAGTGTTGGCAGCCATATTGGTATTCCCCTTTTTGTTTATGAGTTTTGCTGGATCTAGATGTGGATGTAGCTTCCAACAAGTGTCTTTAGTGTGTTTATATTTCTTGCAATGTTCACAGATTAGGCCCTTTTTAGCCTCTTTTTTCATATCCCTTACCTTTTCTCCCCCGGGCTTGGGTTTAACTGCTGTCAAGGCAGATTCGAAAGGTTGCTGCTGTAACATAGCCTTTCTCCTAGTTTCTTCACTGTGCACTAGGGAATAAGCTTGATATAGAGTCACACTTTCTCTTGTTAATAGCCGCTGTCTTACAATATCATACTCAGAATTTAGGCCAACCAGGAACTCAAATACTCTGTTAGTTTCAACTTGTTTTTTGTAAGTCTGTGTATCTTTCTAACTCTCCCATTCAATTGTCTCAAGGTGGTCAATCTCATGTCACGTAGATTTTAGGGTTGAAAAAAAACAGATACTTGTTTCTCTCATTGTCTGAGATTTTTAACCTCACACTTTAGCTCATAAGCCCTAGCAACATTAAGGGGCTGAGAGTAGGTTTCTTTCACAACATCCCATATTTATTTAGCTGTTTTTGCCCATAAGTAATTTCGGCTGATGTGTGGCTGCATGGAGTTGCACAGTCATGTCATCACCAAATAATTTTCTTTAATCCACTTAGCATAAGTGGAATCCTCCTTAGTTGGTTCCTTCACATCTCCCAACAAATAGTTCGGCTTTCCTCTTCCCCCCAATGGCCATCATGTCTGATTGGGCCCACTCTAGGTAGTTTGAACCATCAAACTTTACAGTTGTAATCTGGAAGGTGTTTTCAGTCATGCCACCTGAACCAGCCCAAAAAACACCCTCTCCTTGGCCCTTAAACTCCATTCTTAGAAGTTAATTAAAGGGCACTTACTGTACTAGTCGGCCTACTGGTCTGTAACTAGTAGTAGGACTAGATGAAGAATTCTGATTCAGTAAAAGAAACCTCTCTAATTACTGTGACAGTCGGCCTACTGGGTGTTGAGACTGATAACAGTAAAAAAAAAAACTGATTCAGCTGTAACAGTCCTGCTGAAACATCTCTACTGGGTCTTCTAGGGAGTAAAGAATAACTTAAAAAACGAGGGAGACAAATCTGATTACCTCCCTGAAATAATAACAGTCCTGAATCTCGAGGGTTTTTCTCTTAAACCCCAAAAGAAAATATAGAAAGGAGAAAAATTTCTGACCGTACCTCTTAGATCAAGTTATTCTTGTTGCCGATCTTAAGAGAGATTGAAATCTCACCAGGGAAAGAACTTCTGAAATTCTGATTGTCTCTTCCAGTCTTGAAGGCTGATCTCGAACCAAAATTCCTCTGAAATTCTGATATCGAACCAAAATTCCTCTGAAATTCTGATAGCCGCCTCCAGTCTTGATCAAGAATTGATCTTGATCCTCTTATCCTTCTCTGATTCTTCCTGGTTATCAAGGATTGATCCAATCTTTGGGCTGCTGCTGTAGATAACCTCCAAGAATCAGCCGAAGAACTGATCTTTCTATTTTTCCAGCCCTAGGCAATTCTCATGTGGTCGGCTGGATCAAAACCACATGAGAAACCTTGGATCTTGCTCTGATACAAAGTAGTTGTACAAGACTACAAATATCTCTTAGGTTTTGAACAGAAAATAAAGAAAGGAAGAGAGAAGATGAGAAGAAAAAGAAGAGAGATGAAGAGGGAGAACTCGTGGAGAGGTATTAGAAAGAAGAGAGTGGTTGGTGTGTTTAAAACAGCCGCCCCACTCCTTAATTTATGTACATAGTTTCCTAATTATAAAAGAAATTTAATGCTTACATGGCAATAAAAGATAAGATTAAAATAAACTAATCCTAGATAAGATAGAATAAAACTAATCCTACTAGGAAAGTTGATCCTAATCAATTTGAATCTAAGTACATGTCTGGGTGTCACACGAATACACTTAATGTGGGGTCCACAGTTTCCTACACTTCATGAATCTGAATACAAACATGGTATCATAGCAATAATTTACTCTTGTTCTGCTTGCCCACTCTTGCATTCTCTCTTTTCTTTTTTCAAGCTTTTTTTTTTGTTGGAGCAACAAGAAGGAAACCTTGTGCTGGTTGTGGTTAGCTGAGACTGTTTCTAGGTTTTTTTTCCTTGGAAGAACCTCCAAGGAGGCCCAACCTTGGTAGGGCAAGAAGCTATGGAGTAGTTGTGTGGACTACTAGACCTATTTCTCGGGTCTAGCTGCTGGACTGCAAAAAGATGACAGTCTAGGAGATTCGCGTGTACTCTAAGAAAGGTTGTTTTTAGAGCTCAAGCAAAGGGAGGTGCTGTTTGATCTGTTTTACTTGCTGAATATCAATTTGTGTGAGTTCAAGATGTCTTCTAATACAAAGTGAAGTTTCATCTGGAGATTCCAGGACTGTGGACAGTGTTATTCATCTTGGAAACCCAATGGTACAAATTACTATGTGAAATTAGATGAATACAATTATAGGGATTGGTCATTTCAGCAAGATTGTCCAAAAGTCATGAATTGCAAGGATACATAATACATTGATGGGAAGATTAATGAGTCCGAGGGAGAGGAACTGGGTTATAGGACATGGTGTATAGAAATTGCAACTGTGATGTCATGGGTGATGACTTCTGTGACTCCTAAAACCGTAAGGACTGTTCAGCACTATACTAACCCATTAGATTTGGGAAAAGTTGTATATTGCTTATGGTCAACGGAAAAACATTGCAAGGATTTACATCTGGATCAAGATATTTTAAGCTTGGCTCAAGGGGACATGACTGTTGCAACTTACTTTGCTACACTAGAAGGCTTATGGAGCTTGACCATCATTTAATCCTTAAATGGGACAACACCAAAGACAAAGAAAGACATGTCAAGCAAATTGAAGAAGGGGGAATATTCAATTTCCTGGTTGGTTCAGATCACTCATATGAAAACATTAGAGCACAAATTTTAGGGAGAGATGAACTTCTAGACCCGCATCATGTGTTTTACTTAATTAGGAATGAGGAGACGTGGAGGAAAGAAATGGGAATTGGTGTTTTTCTTCAGCATATTGAGCAATTTTCTCTAATTTTTAGCAACTCTAAGGGTGGGTAAGAAGAATTTGAAGTGTTCACATTGTGAGGGAGAGAGACACACTAAGGATACGTGCTGGATTCTTCATCCTCACTTGAAACCAGTAGCACTGAGAAAGGACAAGAAGCCAAACAAAGGTCCTAACAACAATTCAGGTCATATAGCCAGCTTGAGTGTGCAGATAGTGTTTCTAAGGGTGACAATACTAGCTTTTCTAACTTGGGACAGACCTCGACTCCTCTAAGTAGCTTCCCAAAATTTACAACTGAAGAGGTAGATATCTTCAATCAACCAATGTGACCAATTTTACATTGGTCATTTGGGTACGTAATCCATCCCTGGAATCATTGGCATCAAAATGAGGATCTATACTACGTCCTGCTTGTAATCACCCCTGTGGGATGCATGGGATGTCAGCTTTTCAACAATGTTGTTGTAAAACCATTACAGTCGATAGAAGTAATCCTAGGATTGGTTGATTGGAATCCTAAACATGGATGTAGGGAACCCTCCAATACCTACTGGTAGAAATGGGAGATCAAGTGGACACTCCAGAACCCCCATAAATTGTCCAACTCAAAATTTCCTTCTCTAGATTGATGAAATAGTCTAAAGAATCTTGAATATCATGTACATATCCTTCAACCTTGCTGGATTTTAAAGTCTCTTCGGTTTCTTTGACTTTCCAGAAAAATCATTTACTCCTCTTTGATCACTGCATAACTTTGAGCATGCTAATCTTGTCAAAAGCAGGATTGGTGAATGTCTCACCAAAGGTTTCACTTACAAAAAGAAGTGAATTTTTTCTTTTATTGCATTTGAGCATGCATGCATAAATACGTTTTAGAGAAAAAAATTGTTTTGATGTCCAATACAATAACAAATGTTTCCTGTCATCTCTGATATACTTTGTTGCTGGGTGTTAAAGTGAGCCGAATAGGGGTAGTTTAGTCATCTCATATTTGTTAAGTACCTTGCTTATGTGGCAGTTTTATTAGAGATTCTCTGCCCACACTTAAGTAAGGGCAATTTAGTCTTTGTAAAGGTTATTAGAACCTAATAAACATTAGGGGGTCGAATGAACAGTGAACAAATCAGTTTTGACTAAACCCTCCTGTTCTCTCTCTCTTTTCTTCTTCTTCATCTTCTTCTTCCTTCTCTCCTGGTTTGGGTTACTGTAGCTGCATTCGAAACATGGTATCGAGCGAGGTTCCTGACTTGCTTCAGTTTGTAAAGCATCTCAGCTGTGTGAGTGACACCTTCTTCTTCGTTTCTGGTTAGTTAATAGAGAGAACTGGTTCACCCTAGGTCTGAGACATCACAACTCGTTTCTCTCTGCTGGGCACAGTCTTCTTCATCAAGGAAAGTGATTTCAGCAGTGAATGGCTTCTGTGCCCTCATCTTCCATCTGTGGTGTTGGTAATGTTGACATGGCTTCTGTGCCCTTATCATCTGTTTTATATTTACCTAAGTTTCCATTCAATCTTATGTCCGTTAGTAAAATAGCCAAAGCTCTTAACTGTTCTGTTACCTTCTTTCCTTCCACTTGTGTTTTTCAGGATCTCAAGACGGGGAAGAAGATTGGTGGGGGGCATGAAGCTGGTGGATTGTATTATCTTGACGGTGTTGGATCTTCAATTGCTCTTCAGACTTCACTTACTCCTCTACAATGGCATTGCCGACTGGGACATCCATCTCTCAAGGCTCTTAAGATTTGGTCCCGTCATTGAGTCATTTGTCAGTTTTGCAATGTGAGTCATGTCAGTTTGGGAAACATCGTCGTGTGTTCTTCAGTCCAAGAGTTTAGAGTCGTATGTTGAGTCCTTTTTCTTTGGTTCATTCAGATGTTTGGGGTCCAATCAAAATAGTCTTATAGCGGGTACAAGTATTTTGTCTCCTTTATTAATGATTGTTCAAGAATGACATGGATTTACTTAATGAAAGAAAGAAGTGAATTGTTTTCCATTTTTCAAAAATTCCATGCTGAAATACACACACAATTTGTGTTCCAATCAAAATTCTCCGTTCAGATAATGGTCGTGAATACTTTCTTACTTCATTTCAACAGTATTTAGAAAATGGCATTATTCATCAGACCTCATGTGCATTATTCACCCCTCAACAAAATGGGGTAGGTGAACGGAAGAACCGTCAACTTCTTGAAACTGCTTGGTCTATTCTTCATCACATGAATGTTCCTAAATGGTTTTGGAGTGATGCTGTACTCACTGCATGTTTTCTCATTAATCAGATGCCCTCTTTCATCCTTCATGGTCGGTCCCCCTTCTCTATATTGTTTCCCACTTTATCTCCATTCCCATTAATTCCTCGCGTCTTTGGTTGTGTGTGCTTTGTCCACAATCTGAGTCCTGGAATAGACAAGCTAGATGCACGCTCAATTAAATGTGTCTTCCTTGGCTATTCACGGACTTAAAAAGGGTACAAGTGTTATAATCCCATTACCTGGAAGTGCTATGTCTGCCCTTATGTCACCTTTTTTGAGTCTGTCCCCTTCTTCTCAAGTCTTGAAGCACCTTCGTCTCCACCCGTACTTCCTCTTCTTCTTCCTGTCAGTGATCCAGTTCCAGATGTTGTTGTTGTAGACTCATCACCTCATCTAGTGCAGATCACCACCAAACGACCACCAATCCGGCAGGTGTATACACGTCGAACGACACCGGCCCCTCCTCCAGCTTCTACCTCATCTGCGGATCCTATCATGGCTCCTATTGTTGAACCTTCAGACCTTGACCTACCCATTGCCTTACGGAAAGGTAAACGCAGTTCTACCCTCCATCCCATTTCCAATTTTGTTTCATTATCTCGTCTTTCTACCTCACATCGCCAGTTTGTTTCACTTTTGTCCTCTATTTCCATACCTAACAATGTTCAAGAAGCTCTTAGTTCACCTGGGTGGCGGTGGGCAATGGAGGAGGAACTTTCTGCTCTTCAACATACTCAAACGTGGGAACTTACTACTCTCCCACCTGGTAAGCATGCTATCAGCTGTAAATGGGTGTATACTGTGAAATACTTGCCAGATGGTAGTGTGGAGCGTCTGAAGGCCAGACTTGTTGCTAAAGGTTACTCACAATTGTATGGAGTGGACTACATGGAGACATTCTCTCCGGTGGCTAAGATTGGTTCTATCCGTGTACTAATTTCCCTGGCAGTTAGTTATGTATGATTGGCCTCTGTTTCAGCTTGATATAAAGAATGCCTTCCTCCATGGTGATCTTGTGGAGGAGGTATATATGGAGCAACCACCTGGTTTTGTTGCTCAGGGGGAGGATGGTAAGGTATGCAGATTGAAGAAGGCAATTTATGGGTTTAAACAATCGCCGCGTGCTTGGTTCGGGAAGTTCAGTGAAGTGGTGAAGAGTTTTGGAATGAAGAAATGCTAGGTTGATCACTCAGTGTTCAGTTATGACTCAGAAGCTGGGAAGATCCTATTAGTGGTCTATGTGGATGATATTGTCATTACTAGCAGTGATAAATTGGGGATTTGCAAACTAAAGGTATTTCTGCAAAATCATTTCCAAACAAAAGATCTTGGAACATTAAAGTATTTTTGGGAATAGAAGTTGCTAGGTCAAAACAAGGTGTAAATCTGTGCCAAAGAAAATATGTTCTTGATCTATTGGAAGAAACATGACTGTTAGGTGCAAAACCGGCTTAGACCCCCATGGAACCAAATGTTAAGTTGAGCAGTGATACAGGAGAAGTATTTCAAGATCTTGGAAGGTATAGACGACTAGTGGGGAAGCTGAACTATCTGACTATCACGAGACCTGACATATCCTTTGTAGTTAGTGTGGTGAGCCAATTCATGCAGAACCCTCAAATACTTCACTGGGATGCAGTTCTTAGAATTGTAAGGTATCTGAAAGGAGCTCCAGGCCGTTGACTATTGTATAAACCAGGAGGAAAATTGAAGTAGTGGGGTATACAGATGCAGACTGGGCAGGCTCAGTGAATGATAGAAGATCTAGTACAGGCTATTGCACATTCCTTGGAGGAAATCTTGTGACATGGAAGTGTAAAAAGCAGATAGTTGTGGCTAGAAGTAGTGCTGAAGCTAAGTATAGGGCCATGGCACATACTACCTGTGAGTTAGTGTGGTTGAGGAATCTTCTACAAGAAATTGGGTTTCACATGGATAAACCTATGACACTGTATTGTGACAACCAAGCTGCACTCCATATCTCATCCAATCCTGTATTTCATGAGAGAACAAAGCACATAGAGGTTGATTGCCACTTTGTGAGGGAGAAGGTCCTTGCTGGAGAGATAAACACAGAACATGTGGGCTTGAGTGATCAATGGGATGATTTGTTTACAAAAGCTCTAAGCTCAGGGAAAGTGAATTATCTATGTAACAAGCTGGGATTATATGACATATATTCTCCAACTTGAGGGGGAGTGTTAAAGTGAGCCGAATAGGGGTAGTTTAGTCATCTCATGTTTGTTAAGTACCTTGCTTGTGTGGCAGTTTTATTAGAGATTCTCTGCCCACACTTAAGTAAGGGCAGTTTAGTCTTTGTAAAGGTTATTAGATCCTAATAAACATTAGGGGGTCGAATGAACAGTGAACGAATCAGTTTTGACTAAACCCTCCTGTTCTCTCTTTCTCTTTTCTTCTTCATCTTCTTCTTCCTTCTCTCCTGGTTCAGGTTACTGTTGCTGCATTCGAAACACTGAGAATCAACACTTTCTGGTTATTTTAGCTTAACTGATTCATTCTAGTTGATAAATACAATTTTTCCCCTTTCTGTTGTGTGGTTTCTGATAAATGACTTCTAGTAACCTCTCTCTCTCTCTCTCTTCAGCACATCATTCATTTTGAGCTTGATTGATAAATTAATTGTTTGATTTCTATGGAAAATGTATTTAGAAGTTTATATGCCCAACCTTAACCTTTGTTGGTTTGTTTATTCTTTTTCCTTTTTGAAGGTATGCATCTTGGGGGGGAAGGGTGCCTCATAGACCTGTTGAAGATATTGCATTTGCTGTAGCTCGCTTTTTCGAACGTGGAGGAAGCTACCAGAACTATTACATGGTATAATATGTCGTGTAGCCTAGCATTATGGTTTTGGCCCCATTTATGTTTATGTTTATGTTAGTTATCTTTGTTTCTTTCTTATTGGGATAAATGTGCCTGGGATTATTTTGTATACTTTACATTTCTTCCTGCTTACTAATCAGGGGCACATTTGTCATTGTATTTCTTCCTTAATGCCCTTATATGAAAGATTGCTGGGGGGCTGTTGGAAGTATGCTGCCCATTTCTTTCAAACTCTTCTTCTCTCTTCTTATTTCTTCAAGCCTGAATGTAAACATGGCATCAGAGAGCATTAATACTACCTTTCCTACTGGTTCGAAAGTTTGATCTCTTGCTGTTTTATCTTCCTTGTTTCCTTTATTTTTGCTTATGGTTGTTAAAGGAACCCTAGTTCTGCTTGTGGTGCTCTAAAACCTTGTTGCTTCCTAGGGTTTTCCCTTTGGAGAAGGTCCAAGGGAACCCAGAACAGGTTCAGTTATGTCCTACTAGGGCAAGGCAAGCTGTGAGTAGTTTTTTTTTTTTTAATCAGCAAAAAGGATTAGTTTTATTAATGGGCTGGTAGAAGTTAAAATAGATTGGGTATCCATTCACCCAAATATACAGAAAACAACAATGTCCATTGTAGAGAACACTGATGTGGGCCCCACAGCTACGGTCCCACTGTGTTCGTAGGGTAGAAGATGTTCTAGTCTGCCTAGGGTTAGCTATTGGTCATTTAGTTGTTTCAATTGTTTTTATTTCAGTCTTATTTTTGCTCTATTTGTTATGTAAAGACTAAGGGCAGATCTGTCATTTCCATGTAATGAGCATAACCTATAAATATTAATTAAAGTGGTGGCGGCAGAATATTCAAGCTTCTGCTCCTCCTTTCAACCCTTGTGTTCTACTGCTTCTCCTCCCTCTTCCTCTTCTTTCCTCTTACTTTTCTTCTTATCTTCGATCCTGAAATCCATTAGGGTTCATGACTGATAACAGTCCTGAACTTCTACTTGGTATCAGAGCTAGGGCTTCTCATGTGAGTCTAGTCCAGCCGACCACATGAGAACCATCTAAGGCTGGAAGCTGAGAAAGCAGAGTTCGTTGACTGGTTCTTGGAGATCTCCAGAGGATTAGCAGCTGTTTGAAGAAGTGCCACAGTTGCATCGAGTTGGTGATCAGGAAGAATCAGAGAAGGCTAGGGTTTGGATAACCTTGGTAGGCAGCGAACTGCATCCTATTGTAAGTCTTTTATTTTCTGAGAGAAGTAACATTAGAAAAGATAGGTTGGACCTATCTAGCAAGGGTGGCCGAACCATTCTAGGGTTTTATCTCTCTATTCTCTAGGGTTTTGTCTTATCCCTGCGGCAAACCCTAGTATTAGGCCGAACCTTGTGATCTTATCCCTGCGGCAAACCCAAATAGTTCTCCTCAACATTGATCAATTTTAGGGTTTCATATTAACCCTAATACAAACCTTATCCATACGATACTGTCTGGAGTGTATGGCTCTTAGGACTGATTAAAACTTCAAATTGGCTTCAGCATATCAGATTGCTCTTCAAACTGTTTTTCAGTTTTCTTTTGGGGTTTCGAACACTTCTAAAGGGGTGAAAACAGTTCGGACTGTTGCTCTTGTGTGTGGTTATTGATTTCAGATCAGTCTTATACATGTTTCATGCACATCTATCGTGAGTACAGATTGGTTCTATACTGATTTTGTGACTGTTGTTGGGAGTCCTAGTGCTGGTTTTGACTGTAGTAACCATACTTTTATGACTTCTGGTTCTTGACCGAAATGGAGTTTAAGAATCAAGCAGAAGGCAGTTTTGGGAACAACAATTATGGTGGTGGTTCTGAGACAGGTTTTCAGATTACAACCGTAAAGTTTGATGGATCAAACTATTTGGAATGGGCCCAATCAGCCATGATGGCTATCGGGGGAAGGGTCAAAGTAGGGTATCTCTTGGGAGATGTGGCTGAACCTTCCAAGGGAGACCCTATGTATACCAAGTGGGTCCAAGAAAACTACTTGGTTATGACATGGCTCTGTAATTGTATGCAGCCCCATATCAGCCAAAATTACTTATGGGCAAAGACAGCCAAGGAGATATGGAATGTGATGAAAGAGGCTTACTCCCAACCCCTTAATGTTGCCAGAGCATATGAGTTGAAATGTGAGGTGAATGCCCTTAAACAAGGAGAGAAACCGGTGTTGGTCTACTTCTCTACCTTGAAGTCCCTGTGGCATGAGATTGATCACTTAGAGACTCTTGAGTGGGAGAGTCCCAAAGATGCTCAGATACATAGAAAGCACCTCGAGACAAACAGAGTGTTTGAGTTCCTGGTAGGACTGAATTCAGAATATGATATTGTGAGGCAACAAATTTTGACCAGAGATAGTGTGACTCTCTCTCAGGCATACTCCTTAGTGCACAGTGAAGAGACCAGGAGGAAAATCATGATGCAACCTCAGCCGCTTACACCTGCCTTGGTAGCTGTCAAACCCAAAACAGAGGGTGATTCAGAGAGGGACAGAAAGAAGGAAGATAAAAGGGATGTGGTGTGTGAGCATTGTAAGAAACCTAAACACACAAAAGAAACATGTTGGAAGCTGCATCCACATTTGGTCCCGGCAAAGTTGAGAAATAAAAGGGGTAATGCTCATGTGGCTATGACTACTAATTCAGCATCCTCATCTGGCACGAGAGGCACACCATTAGAGACCTTAGCTGCAGTTTGGGCTGCTCTAATACAATTGGAGAAGGAAGTTGGCAGTTCAGCTCAGTTACCGCAGTCATCATCAGCTCCGGCCACATCGGCCTTTGCACACACAGGTACTCGAGCCTCAGCCTACCATGCCTCCGCTCTAGGTACTACTGAACCGTGTTGGGTAATAGATTCAGGTGCATCCGACCATATGACTAGCTTGCCCTCTTTGTTTACTACTTATCACTTATCTTCTGGTAGGGATAAAGTATCTATAGCTGATGGCTCTCTTGTCCCTATTTCTGGCAAGGGTGACATCAAACTGTCGGATACTATATCCTTGTCCTCTGTCTTGCATGTTCCTAAACTGGATACTAACCTCCTTTCCGTTAGTAGTATTACCAAACATTTGAATTGCTCAGTAACTTTCTTTCCTGACCGATGTGTTTTTTAGGACCTGAAGACGAAGAAGGTGATTGGGACTGGCTGTGAGACGAATGGGATCTATCTGCTCGGGGAGAGTCTATTTCCTACTTTGTTTGAGTCTGTTGAGTCATCTTAGTTGAAGTGTGAAAGTTGTGAGTTTGCTAAACATTGTTGAAACTCTTATTCATTGAGTAGTAAAAGGAGTATTAGTTCTTTTATATTGTGCATACTGATGTTTGGGGGCCATATCACATTTCTTCTATGGGTGGGTACATGTATTTTTTGTTATTTGTTGATGGCCACACCCGGTTTTCTTGGGTTTATCTTATGCGATCACGAGATGAGGTGCCTGCCTTGACCCAAAACTTCCACCAAATGATCCTAACCCAGTTTGATGCTAGGATAAAAGTGCTTAGATCTGATAACGCAAAGGAATACTTTGCTAAGCCATTGGCATCGTACCTCCTTAATCATGGGGTTATCCACCAGAGCACGTGCCCTCATACACCTCAGCAGAATGGGGTTGCATAGAGGAAGAATAGGCACATCTTGGAGGTGGCTAGAAGTATTATGTTTACCTCCAATGTCCCTATTCGCTTCTGGGGTGATGCTATCCTTACGGTGGTATATCTTATTAATCGGATTTCTTCTCGGGTTCTTGATATGAAACCTCCTTTTTCCCTTCTATACCCCAATGAGGAGTTGTTCACTATTCCCCTCAAGACATTTGGTTGTACCTGTTTTGTTCAGCTTCTTGGTCCCCATCACTCCAAGTTTCAACCCAAAGCCTCCAAATGCATCTTTCTTGGTTATGCACAAACTCAAAAGGGTTATTGTTGTTATGATCCTGTCTCAGGGAAGAAATTTGTATCCATGGATGTCACTTTCTTTGAGGAGACACCCTACTAATCTCGGGTCTCTCCTCAGGGGGAGAGTAGTGAGTGTGGAGATTTGGGTCCTTTTCTTCAGGGGGAGTGCAGCGAGGACAGGGTTAATACCTTTGGGCTGTTCCCTTACCTATTCCAGTTGGTGATGAGGGCTGTAGTAGCGAGGGTGGTCAAAGGGATCAGGAGTTGAGAGTCTATCATAGGCGATGCAGGCAGGTTGATCCTGGTCATCAGCAGTCCCAGCCAGCTCCAATCTCTTCTACGGCTCCAAGTCCAGATATTACAGTCCCAGGGCCCACAGAGACACCTTCCATTGTTGCTACCTCACCCTCTGCAGATGACCTTGACCTTCCCATTGCCCTCCGTAAAGGAAAACGGCATTGCACCACATCTACAACCCACTACATCTCCCAGTTTTTGTCCTATGATCGCCTATCTCCCTCCTACAGGTCCTATCTCACCTCCGTTGCTGATGTCCCTATTCCGAGAACAGTGCAAGAAGCCCTATCAGTCCCGAAGTGGAGAGGTGCAATGCAAGTTGAAATGGATGCCTTGTTGAAAAATAATACCTGGGAGCTAGTTGATTTGCCCAAAGGAAAGAAACCAGTTGGATGCAGGTGGGTATTTACTGTGAAGCATAATGCGGATGGTTCCATTGAGAGGTACAAAGCTTGGCTAGTTGCAAAAGGGTTCACTCAGACTTATGGTATAGATTACTTGGAGACATTTGCCCCGGTAGCCAAGATGACCACCATTTGGGTTCTATTATCTCTTGCAGCAAGCTACACTTGGCCTTTGTACCAAATGGATGTTAAGAATGCCTTCCTGAATGGGGACTTGCAGGAAGAGGTTTACATGCAGTTGCCTCCTGGATTCTATGATACAGAGGCAGGTAAGAAGGTTTGCCGGCTCAATAAGGCATTGTATGGTTTGAAGCAGTCACCTAGAGCTTGGTTTGACAAATTCAGACTAGCCCTTGGGAAGTTCGGTTATGTACAGGCCCAGTCAGATCATACACTGTTCATCAAGAGGGTGGAGTCGTCACTGACACTACTTGCAGTTTATGTTGATGATATTGTGGTGACAGGAAATGACAACCATGAGATTGAGTCCCTCAAACAACTCCTTCATCAAGAGTTCGAGGTGAAAGATCTGGGTACACTACGGTATTTTTTGGGTATTGAGGTTGCTAGATCTAAACAGGGGATCTTTGTCTCTCAGAGGAAATATGTGTTAGATCTCTTGACTGAAACTGGAAAGTTAGGTGTGAAACCTGCAGATACACCCATTGAACAGAACCACGGGATTAGTGCAGAGAGTGGGTAGCTGCTTGAAGACAAAGTTATGTTCCGGCGGTTAATGGGAAAGCTCCCATATCTATGCCTTACCCGACCAGACATCAGTTATGCCGTTAGTGTTATCAGTCAGTACATGCATTCTCCTAGAACCACACACCTAGCAGTAGAAAGAATACTAGCATACTTGAAGAGATGCCCGGGAGGTATACTGTTCAAGAACAATGACCACATGAAGGTGGAAGTCTATACGGATGCTGATTGGGCTGGGAGTGTTGATGACAAAAGGTCTACCTCTGGATATTGTGCTCTTGTGGGAGGTAACCTGGATTCTTGGTGGAGTAAGAAACAGAGTGTTGTCTCCCGATCCAGTGCTAAAGCTGAGTACAGGTCAATGGCTAATGGAGTAGCTGAAATTCTTTGGCTGAGATCACTACTTGAGGAATTAGGTATTGAGTATGAGAAGCCCCTGATGCTGTATTGTGATAATCAAGCGGCTATTAATATAGCACACAACCCAGTGCAGCACGACAGGACTAAACATATTGAAGTTGATCGACGCTTTGTACGAGAGAGGGTCTCATCACAAGAAGTGTGTCTCCCATACATCACCTCCAATATGCAACTGGCAGATATCCTCACCTAAGCTGTATCATGGAAGAAGCTAGAGGCAGATCTATCCAAGTTGGGAATGATAAACATTTATTCCCAACTTGAGGGGGAGTGTAGAGAACACTGATGTGGGCCCCACAGCTATGGTCTCACTGTGTTCGTAGGGTAGAAGATGTTCTAGTCTGCCTAGGGTTAGCTATTGGTCATTTAGTTGTTTCAGTTGTTTTTATTTCAGTCTTATTTTTGCTCTATTTGTTATGTAAAGATTAAGGGCAGATCTGTCCTTTCCATGTAATGAGCATAACCTATAAATATTAATTAAAGTGGCGGCGGCAGAATATTCAAGCTTCTGCTCCTCCTTTCAACCCTTGTGTTCTACTGCTTCTCCTCTGTCTTCCTCTTCTTTCCTCTTACTTTTCTTCTTATCTTCGATCCTGAAATCCATTAGGGTTCAAGACTGATAACAGTCCTGAACTTCTACTTCCATATAACTAATTTACAATAGAGCTCAGAATAACTGCTGCCTTAACACCCCTTGCTTAGCTGAAGTGTCAGCCATCCTATTAGCCACCCTTCGTGTCCAAATAAATGAAGCATTCAGGTCCCCTTTCAAACTATCTATCTCCCTTAAGGCATATCATTAAGCCTAAATACACCATCCATTCAGCCTTTAAAGGGTCCCTTTCTCCTATAGGTCCTGAGTACATAGCCAGCATTTTACTTGAGGAGTCTCTAAACACACCACCAATACCTGCCCTCCTCAGGTTTCCCATTGAACTTCCATCAAAATTTAACTTTATCTTATCCCTTACTGGTGACTTTCATTCCATCATCTCTCTTTCCTTTTGTTTGGAAGAGTGTGCCACCTCATTCCAAGCCCTTATTATATCAGTCACTGTAAAGCATTGGAAGATGTCAAGGGTTTTTATCCATTGAGCCAATTTAATTTTTATTAATTCCACCAACTCCTCCTTTGACCTGAGCTTCTCATTAAATATTCTTGCATTCCTCTCCTCCCAAATGGACCAACCCCAACAGCTCTAACTACTTTGCACATTGTTCTTCCTCTTTTTTGTTGATAGTCTTAGGAAATTTGGACTGGAAAGACTTCCTACATCCTGAGGAGCTATCCACCTGCAACCTAAAAGAGTACAAAAAGACTCCCAAATAAACAACTCAAAAGGGACAAGAGATTAGTAAGTGGGGTAAGGATTCAACATTTGCAAAACAAAGAAAGCACACATGTGGGGAAAGACATCTATTCGGCCTCCTTTTTTGAAGCAAATCATAGTTGTTCACCTTTCCAAGAAAAACCTCCCAACACGGTTGAACTTTAGTTGGTATGGGTTTACTCCAAATTTCTTTCGCTGGGAATTTTTCTCCCACCTCTAAGAAAACAAACTAAAGTTTAACTGAATAAGGGTCTCACACTCACTATCTCTCAGCCCCCTTCTGAAGCCAAAATCCCAACTTACACCCAGAGAAGAGAGAGTGACAAATCTCGAAATTGGTTGGTACTTGTGGTCAGACATTGAACAAAGGCCCGTTAAAAGGGAACTAGGAGGAGCATCAGCTGGCTAAATGTCTTCCCGAAAGAGAACCCTCACCCCACATCAGACTTGATAAAATTAATAAAGGTTGGGTATACCTTTTGGGTTTCTTTCCAAGGGGAACTTGAGGTTGAAGAAATGGCCACCCTTGCATCCCAGCCATTGTTCATCATGCCATGAATGCTTTCAATGATCTTGTGTCAATCTCTTTCCAATGGGAACCTCCAGAGCCACTTTCCTAGTGTAGAGAACACTGATGTGGGCCCCATGGCTGTGGTCCCCACTGTGTTCATATGACAACACATGTAACCTTTGTTAGTTATGTCAGTGTTAGTTGGTAGTTATCTTAGACAGTTTGTTATTTCAGTTTATTATTTGTTTTATTTGCCATGTAAGCATTAAGGGCAATTCTGCCCTTTCCTACATTTAGTGAACATAACCTATAAATATTGAGAGAGTGGCGGCGGCAGATTCATTCGATCTGTCCCTCCTTTCAAAACACTTGTGTACTTCTGCTTCCTTCTTCTTTCTTCTCCCTCTTTCTTCAACTTTTCTCAATCCGAAATCTTTTGGAATTCAAGGCTGACTGTAGTCTTGATCGACTACTCCTAGTAATGATGTGTTCCTGAGAATCAGGTTCCCTTTGTTGTGGGACTTAACAGTGTGGGCCTTGACCCAATTATTTCATGCCTTCCTATTCCTTGTTGGGCTATTTTGCTATTATGTGCTAATAGGCCTGAGCTTCTTTATTTTATTACTAATGGGGGGTAAAGTTGTAATCTTATGTTTTTTGATGTTACCCTAATATAAATATTGGTTTGAAGGGCTGGGTAAGGTGCTACCGCCCTATTCTAAATTTCTATTTCTTCTTCTTTTCCTTCTTCTTCATTAATCAGAATACAAACATGGTATCAGAGCATTAAGTTGATCTCGTTCTGCTCGCCTATCTTCTTCACCTCATCTTTTCTGAAGTTTTCTCTTTTATTGTTGGATTAACAAGGAGTTCTACGGCTGATCGTGGTTGGCTGAAGTTTTTAGGTTTGTCCTTGGAAAAACTCCAAGGAAACCCAGAATAGTTGCTGGTATGCCCAGGTAGGGCAAGAAACTATGGAGTAGTCGTATGGACTACTAGAATGACCCATCTAACAGGTCTAGCCACTGGACTGCCAGTATATCAGTCCAGGAGATTAGTTTACAGTCCAACCAAGCTTGGTTGCGAAGTTTGAGTAAAGGGAAGTTCTGTTAGACCTATTATACTTGCTGCTATTTCGAGTTTTGTTTAGGTAGTAGTCGGCTACTAGGAATAGGATACTCATAGTAGTTGACTACCACGAAATCTCTTCGTGAAGCAGTTGATTACTAGCAATAGAGTATTGTTTTGAGTGAGTTTATAATGTCTTCCAGCACTAGTGAGGTATCCTCTGGAGGATCTAGGACTGTTGACAATGTTATTCACCTTGGAAACCCTATAGTACAGATTATTAATGTGAAGCTAGATGAATAAAAGCCGTTTCAGCAAGATGGTCCATAGTGAGTCATAGACTACAAGGCTAGATTGATGGGAAGATTAAGGAGCCCAAGGAAGACGAACCAAGTTATAGGACTTGGTGTAGGGAAAATGCAATTTTGATGTCATGGTTGATGACTTCTATGGTTCCCAAAATTGTGAGGACTGTTCAGCATTATACAACAACCCACAAGATTTGGGAAAAATTGTAAACAATTATGGTCGAAAGAAAAGTATAGCTAGGATTTACAGGCTGAATCAAGACATCCTTAGTTTGTTTCAAGGGGACATGGCTGTAGGAACTTATTTTGCTACATTAGAAGGCTTATGGGAAGAACTTGATCACCATTTAGTCCTTGAGTGGGACAACACTAATGACAAAGAAAGGCATGGCAAGCAAATTAAAGGAATAATATTCAAATTTCTAGCTGGTTTGGACCACTCATACAAAAGCATTAGAGCTCAAAGTTTAGGGAGAGATGAACTTCCAAGTCTGCATCATGTGTTTTACTTGATCAGGATCGAGGAGGTGAGGAGGAAAGAAATGGGAATTAGTGTTCCACTTTAACCTAGTGAGCAGTCTGCACTTGTTTCCAGCAGCTCTAAGGGTGGAAAAGGGGCTGATAAGAACTTGAAGTGTTCACATTGTGGGGGAGAGAGAGGCATACTAAGGATACTTGTTGGATTCTCCATCCACACCTGAAATGAGCAGCTTTTTGGAAGGACAAGAAGCCAAACAAGGGTCCGAACTACAATTCAGGTTATGTAGCCAACCCAAATGTAACAAATGGAGATTTTAAGGGCAACGATACCAGCTCTACCAACGTAGGACAGACTACTACTTCACCAAATAGCTTCCTAGAGTTCACAACCAAAGAGGTAGATATCCTCAACCGGGCTATGGCTTGGTTGAAACAATTATCCATTGCTTCATCCTCATTTGCAAAGACAGGTATAACATCTGCCCTTACTGCTGTTCAATCCTCTTCAGCACTCCTCTATGGACAGGTCAAAGGTTCTTGGACCAAATGGTTTTACTATGGCTTTCTATCAGGAGTGTTGGGACACTATCAAAAAAGATTTGCTTGAGATTTTTAAGGAGGTTGAAAACAACCATGTGATTAGTCGTGGAGTTAATGCCAGATTCTTAGCTCCTATTCTGAAGAGATTAGATGCCAAACACCCTAAAGATTTCAGGCTGATTAGCTTGGTGACTAGCATCTATAAGATTGTGGCAAAAGTGCTTTCTTTAAGGATTAAAAAGGTCCTTCCCTTTCTCATTACTCAAGCCCAAGGAGTCTTTGTTCAAGATAGGTAGACTATAGACCAGATCCTTATAGCAAATGAATGTGTGGAGGAAATGAAGAGATTAGGCAATCAATGCTTCATTTGTAAGTTGGATATTGAGAAGGCCTACGACTTGGTGGATTGGAATTTTCTATTAGAAGAGTTAGGAAAATGTGGATTTGGGGATAAATGGTGCAGGTGGGTGAGTTGATGCATAACCTCTTGTCATTTTTCAGTTCTAGTTAATGGAGGGGTCAAGGATTTTTCCAGCATGTAGAGGGCTTAGGCAAGGATACCCCCTTTCACCTTTCTTGTTCACACTTGTGGTAGATGTGTTCAGTAGAATGATTTCTAAAGTAGACAGGGAAGGGCTGATAAGTGGATGGAGAATAGGCAGGAATAATGTCTCGGTGACTCATCTTCATTTTGCTGGCGATATTATCATTTTTTGTGAAGGGGGAGACTTAGGGAGAGTGAGAAGCCTAAAAGATCTTATTAAATCCTTTGAGTTTGCTTCAAACATGACAATTAACTTTGACAAAAGTTGTGTGGTTGGAATCAATTTGGAAGCTTGGGAGGCAGAGGTTGTAGCAGGTTGTCTAGAGTGTTCCATGTCTGATTGGCCTTTAATCTACTTGGGTCTTCTGTTAGGAGCTAACCCAAAAGAAAGTTAGTTTTGGTATCCAATTGTGGAAAAGTTCGAAAAGAGGTTGGCTTCTTGGAAGAAAAGTTACATATCGTTAGGGGTAGAGTGACCTTGATTAGGGTGACTCTTTCCAGTCTTCCGGTTTATTTTCTCTCGGTGTTTAGGATACCTTCAAGGGAAGCTAAGAAACTAGAAAAGGTGATGAGGGACTTCTTGCGGGAGGTAGGGGAAGAGAAGAAGGATTATCTGATTTGGTGGGAGATAGTTGGAAGAAATAAGGAAGAAGGGGGATTAGGATTAGGTAACCTAGTTCTTAAGAATGGAGCTCTTCTAGGGAAGTGGCTTTGGAGATGGCCATTGGAGGGAGAGAGAGAGAGAGAGAGAGGTTGTGGCACAAGGTGGTGAAGAGTATTCATGGCTGTTTGCAGAATGGTTGGGATGCTGGGGTATCTTGACGGGTGACTCTTGCAACACCCTAGAAGGCTATACACGGAATCCTTCCCCATTTTCTGAATCTGGTTAGGTATGATGTTAATTCTGCATCCCAAAACTTCCCAGTTAAAGAATTCTGGATTAGATCTATCCCCCCAAAGATTGCTGTTTTTTGTTGGGAAATTTTTTATGGTAAGATTAATACCTTGGAAAACTTGCAAAAGAGGAGACCAAAGTGGTACTTATCCCCTAATTGGTGTGTTCTATGTAAAACTCAGAATGAGGACTGTCACCACTTACTGATATCTTGCTCTTTTACTGTAGCTTTATGGAATTGGATTTTTATGTTGTTTGAGTGTAGGTGGAACTTGCCATCTGATACTAGCTTGCTGTTAAGTCCATCTTCCTTTGTATGGCATACAAGAGAGGGAAAATTATGTGGAAGTGCATAAGAGCAACTTTGTTGTGGACTGTTTGGGAAGAAAGGAACACCAGAATTTTTTGTGAAAAGGAAAGGAGATTTGCGGAAGTTAAAGAATGTATTTTGATAAGGGAAATTCAGTGTCTTAAAACGCTAAATCTCTTTGATGCATACTCTTTCGATGACCTATGGACAAGCTGGTTAGCAGTGGCTAATGCTTCTACTAGGAAGGACAGATATGTGGTTAAATGGATACCACTTGTGGAGGAGTTTATTAAGCTGAACTTTGATGGGAGTAGCTGAGGTAACCCTGGACCTTCAAGTATAGGAGGGGTGCTGAGAAATAAAGACAGTAGCATTATATCTTTATATTCAGGCCCCGCGGGTGTGGGAGGCTCTATAAGGGCTAAATTACTTGCTGCTGTGCAAGGAATCCAGATCGCAAACCAGCTAGGAATAAAGCATCTGATTGTTGAAGGGGACTCCCAAGTGATAGTGGTTTGGTTGGAGGATCTAAACTCTGTGGCCTGGGGATTTAGAGATCTTCTCAAAATAGTTAAATGGCTAACAATGAGTATGACAATCAGAGTTCAGTGGGTAGGAAGATAAGCAAACTGAATGGCTGATTCACTTGCAAAACAGGGGTTTTCTTGGGCTACTTTGGACTTCTGTGTAATTTCTTTTGAACTTATAATTAACTAGTTTTAAAGGAAAGGTTGCACCTCGTGCCTTTCCTTGGGCTGCCTGTAACTCTTATTTGCTGGCTTAATAAACTCTTACTCATTTATCAAAAAAAAAAAAAAATGCAGCTGAATACTTTAAAACCACCTCGAACACTCTTTGAAGATGAAGGGACTTTATGCTAATCCTCGTGTAGTTACACCCCACAACAGAATGGGGTAGCAGAGAGGAAAAATAGACATCTCATTGAGACTACCCATGTTTTATTGTTTCAACACAAGGTTCTCAAAAAGCAATGGTCTCATGCAGTACTTACTGTATCATATTTGATTAATAGGATGCCATCCAAGATACTTGGGTTAGAAACCCATTTCTCTGTCTTGTGTCCTAACGATCTTGTGTTTTCTTTATCACCAAAAGTCTTTGGTTGTGTTTGTTTCATTCACATTAAGGATCCAAAAAGAACCAAGTTGGATTCAAGGGCAATTTGTTTTTTTTTTTTTTGGGTTATTCACTTACACGAAAGGGATAAAAGTGCTTTGATTCGTATAGAGGGAGAAAATTTATCACCAAAGATGTTACCTTTTGTGCGCTATAATCTTTCTTTGAACCATCTCAGAATCCTCTTCATGGGGAGAATTGTGGGATGGAAGATAATTCCTCTGAAGTTAATCATTTGTCTCTGCTCCTATATCTCTTCTCTTCCATCCTCTCCTCTTGCCCCTTAGTGTTCTAATGGTCATGGTTCGTGTCCTAATCCTTGAACTGAAGATGATGAACTGCTCTTGCTCCCACTACCCAAGATGATGAAGTGGCTCCTACTACAGAAGTTGACAAGATTGTTGGGAAGGAGATGAGTGTGTGTTGGAGGAAAAGGAAGAGAGGCCCATCAGTTGATGACTACAACCAGTTTGATGCTTTTGAAGCTGGCCAAGATAATATCCTTGTTACTTTTGACCTTGACTTGAATCTTCTGGTTGCTTTGCAAAAGCCCACTTACCCTTGTACTCTTCCCCCTATAGATAAGTTTGTTTCTTATTCTTATTTTTCCTTAGCATATTATTCCTTTGTTTCTGCCTTGTCTTCTATTTCCATTCCTTTAAGGTACTTTGAGGCAGTTGCTGACCTTAAATGGAGGGAAGCAATGAATGAAGAAATGAGAGCATTATTGAAGGCTGGTACTTGGGAAGTGGTGGATCTACTAGTTGGAAAGAGCACTGTTGGATGTAAATGGGTGTACACTGTGAAACGTAAGCTCGATGGATCAATGGAGATATTTATAGCAAGATTGGTGGCAAAAGGGTTCACATAGAAGGAGGGCATTGACTATACAAAGACCTTTGCTCCAGTTGCCAAGTTGAACACCATGTGGGTGTTACTGTCTCTAGCAGCCAACTATAGTTGGGAATTGCACCAGTTGGACGTTAAGAATGCCTTTTTGATTGGAGATCTTCAAGAGGAGGTTTATATGCATCTTCCACTGGGGTATAACATGAATGGAAAAGTACGTAGATTGAGGAGAGCCCTTCATGGACTTAAGCAATCACCTAGGGCCTGGCTTGAAAGATTGTGCAAGGCAATGAAGACTGTTGAATACCATAAAAGTAGTGTGGATCACACTATTCTATAGATGAAAAGGAGAGAAACTGACAACATTGATTGTTTATGTGGATGACATGGTGGTCATTGGAAACGATCCAAAAGAGATCAAAAGACTTGAGAAGTTTTTGGCCTATGAGTTTGAGATAAAGAACTTGGGGCCTCTAAGGTACTTTCTGGTAATAGAGGTGGCTAGGTCTGAGGAAGGAATTTATATTTGTCAAAGGAAGTTTGCCTTGGACCTCCTAAAGGAGATAGGAAAATTAGGTAGCAGGCCTGTTGAGACATCTATTGAACAAAACCATGGATTGCAAGAAAAGGATGAGGACCTTTACCCAGACAAGGAAAGATATCAATGACTTGTGGGTAAACTTCTCTATCTATCTCTCACTAGACCCGATGTTGTTTATGCTGTCCATGTTGTTAGTCAATTTATGCATGCTCCCCAAGTTGCACACATGAAGGCAATGGAGACAGGAGGTCTACAACTGGATATTGCACATTTGTGGGTGGAAATTTTGTAACTTGGGGAAGCAAAATACAAACTGTGGTGGCTCAGTCAAGTGCTAAAGCCGAATACTGAGCAATGGCACATGGAGTGGTTGAACTTCCTTGGATCAAGATACTCCTAAAGGAATTGGAAATCGCTATGTCAGGACCCTTGAAGCTCTATTGTGACAACCATGCTGCAATAAATATTGCTAATAATCCTGTTCAGCATGATAGGACCAAACACATTGAGATTGATACACTTTGTGAGAGAAAGGATCATGTCTGGAGAGTTATGTATCCCTTACATGCCATCTACAAGACAAGTTGCAGATGCATTCACTAAGGGACTTGCTAAAGCTAGATTTGGAGACTTGGTATGCAAGATGGGCATGATGGACATTTATGCTCGTTTGAGGGGGAGTGCTGTGGGACTTAACAGTGTGGGCCTTTGGCCTTTTTATGTTATGTCTTCCTATTTCTTGTCGGGCTATACTTCTGTTATTAAGTGCTAATGGGCTTGGGCTTTTTTTATTTTACTAATGGGGGGGTGAAGTTGTAATCTTATGTTTTTTGATGTTGCCCTAATATAAATATCAGTTTGAAGGGCTGGGTAAGGTGCTGTCGCCCTTCTTCTTTACCTTTACCACTCCTCCATTCTCCTTTTCTTTACTAATTTGCTTTACTAATTTGTTCCAACTTTACTAAAGCAAACACTCACTACTGTGAAACAGGAGACTTGTAAGGCTTAGCATCTTCATAACACTTCCATTTCACACTTTGTTAATCATCCAACTCCTTCTAGATGGAAGTTAAGTTTGAATAGTGTACAGAAAGACTTCTCTCCCCTTACAAGTAGACGGCTCTGCCTGTAACTGATAAATCTTTGCATAATGCCGCTGTTCAGAATAGGTAGACTTAGCTTGTTCCCTGATTTTATAAGCTGTATCAGCCCACATAAAGTTTCTTCTCACTTGAGGCTGCATAGATACTTGAAGACATAACATCACCATGCTGTTTTCCTGGTCTCACTTGTCAGTTGTCATACTCAGCACCCCCAAACTTTGGTTCCCTAATCTTTCCATTGATATACCCTATTTTCCCCTTTGCAGTGATATAGAGTTTGATCCCTTTCGACCACTCTAGGTAGTTAAGTCCATTTAGGGGAACAACAGCCATAGGAAAGTTCAAATCTACCCACCCACTCAGCCCATTTTGGATTGAGGATACACCAGAGCTAGCCAAATCCTCAGAAGTCATAGTAATTGCTTCAGGTGACACCTAAGCTGCACAAATAAACAAGGATGCACTACAATCCAGTAACAGAAAGATTAACTTTTTCAGTCCACACAGTCCAGCACTAAGGATGTTTGTTTCTCCAGTTCACACAGATTACCATTGCTGGAAATGCCTGTACAGATTCAAATAGAAGTGGAACAATCATCACTAGGACAGATTTGGGCCCTACGATCACCAAACTTTCACTTTATTTCTGTTACAGCAAGTACAGGTCATCCCCTGATCTACAAACAGACCACAAGGATCACACAATCCACAAAAAAGGGTTGAAGACGGGTTCTAAATCCTTCACATCAATCACCCAGACCTGTTACAGGAGTTTTTATTGGTATGAGATCAAGAGAGGAAGAGGAAAAGGTCTGAGAAGCTTCCTCATATCCATCCGATTTGTATTCTCTATCTTCTCTAAGAAAAAAAACACAGCAAAAAGAAAGAAACACTTGATCGATCTTGTTTTCTGGCCTACCAGACCTGCTCTGATACCATATTAACCTGAAATAATAAGTAGAAAGCAGAAAGAGAAGAGGAAAAGAGAGGAGAGAAGAGAAGAAGACTAAAAGCCCAAAAAGTTGTGCTGGTGGAGCCAGCATTAGTATTTATATTAGGGCGATCAAAAATAAAGTAAAAATAGAAAAGTGCCCCTGCGACACTAAAGGTGATCTGATGATAGCCCTTTTAACAATATATTTGATTGCAAACAAGACATAGATGGAAGAACCCAATCCCCAATCCCAAGCACAACATTGAGCCAGGTAGACCAACCAGAGGATCAGAGGAACATTGACCACTATATTCCACCCAACCCCCTCTCATTGATTTGTAGTGCTTTGTTCTCTGTAGACCCTTTCTTCCCGATTCCTTGAATTTATCTGGATGTTTATTCTTGTATCTACTATTTGTCAAATATTATTTGATTGTTAACAAGGAAAATTTATTTATAGTAATTAGTAAAGTATGTGTAAAGGAGGATGGGAGGACCTACTATCTGTGAGCTGATTACAAGAAGGAAAGATAAAATGGAATCTGTGTATAAAGAAAGACCAAAGTGGTAATTAATGTCTAACAATCTCCTCTCACTTGGATGCAAAATCTTCTTTTTGCATGCCCTCAATCTATATTGCATGGTTACTGGTATGGGTATTGGAATCTGACATGAGATGTTGGACTCCATAAGCCCAAAAGATTGAACTCTGGGACTTGATGGGTATATTTTAAGTCTTGTTTCTATGATATGTTCTTTAAGTGTATATAGATAATGGAATGGAATGACTTAGTGATTCCAAGTGTGTAGAGGAATAGGAAGAAGAGATGAACATGAAGAGAGGTCAAGAGAAAAAAGAATATTCAAGTGTGGTGCCTTTTTTATTCATATATACTTAAATGTTCAAGAAATTACAAAAAGACTATAATAAGCCCACTAACAATTTCGAGAAATTAGACATAAATACCCTTACTCTCTACATTCTCCTCAAGTGGAGCATATATGTCAATCATGCTCAACTTTCCCAGTACATCAACTAGTTTGCTTTTACTTGGAATCTGAACTGTGAAAGAAAAAGAAGGAAGAGAAGAGGGGAAACTAAAATGTAGTCAATAATCAGTCCACTCATCCGTCTTATTACTTACATATCTTGCTTTCAATAGGTGAAATGTATTGCTTCATGACTTCATGTTTTGAAATATTGCATCTGAACAAGTCAAAATCTAATTATGTCATTGAGGTGTTTATGAATCTAGGGGCTGTTGCTTGGTTCAGTGGTAAACTCTTGGGCTAACAAGCATGAGAATATGGGCTTAAGTTCTTGATCAGTCATTTTGTGCAAAAAATGCCAAAAATTAGGTCTTTATCTAGTCTACCCCTCACAAGAGCTGAGATAGCAGGACCATTATTGGGTAATGATCCTAGGTGTTTGAGTATAATTTCTCAAAAAACACATTAGTAGTTTGTTAGTGGACATCCAATATTAGTAGTTTGTTAGTGGACTGTTTTTAGTATAATTTCTCAAGAAACATAATTCACATAATTAGACTAATAACTGGTTTTTTTTTTCATATTTGGGTAAGTCCCATTGAGGAAATCACGTAGATGTTCCCTTAATTGCATCTCTGCTAGGGGGCAGAGATGAGAGAAACCTCTTGATCCTAGCTTAGAAGTACAAATGAATAGACTAAACTAAGTAGCATTTTCCTAAAGAGTTTTCAATTGAAAATTTTGATATATTTTCCCTCTTTGTTTGAGAGAAAACCAACAAATATAAATAAATAAACTTTTTTTATGCATAACAAGCAAATAAGGCTGCAAATGGTCTTTAAATTGTGGTTATGTGCATTGTCATGGTGTGAGGAATCATAATCAGCCAAGTTTCATTAACAAGGCTATAGATAGTTTTCCCCTCTCACACATAGGTTAATATGGTGTGAGGAACCATAATAAGCCAAGTTTCATGAGCAAGGCTGTAGGTGGTTGTCTCCACATATGACTAATTAGACAATGAAAGAAAAAGAAAAAAAAAAAAAAAAGGGAAGCAAGAAAGGAGTAAGAGGAATAGAAAGAATATGGACCTCCATCTCATGTGGGAGGCACAAAGAATATCGTAGTGAAGGGGTGTAGGAAGAAACAAGATTCCCTACCTTCCTCTTCCTTTTTTTATGCTTTTCACACTAATCTTCTTCTCTTTTCTCTTCCCACTTGCTTCTTAGTGCTAGAAATCCTGCAGATAAATTAGTATTAGCCAACAAAATGGCATTAACTCTTCTCCTTATAGGAAAGGGGTTTATATAGAGGAGGGAGGTGGTTAAGCAACTCCCCACCCCTCTCTTCTTAGGGTGCCAAGTGTCACCCCACTTAAAGTGGTTAGAGCAGGGAAAATAACTCTCCCCTAGGGTGACATGTGTCCCCCCCACTTTCAAGTGGCTAAAGGAGAAAATAAATCCTTCTTCCTGGGGTGACATGTGTGCCCCCTCTTCAAGTGGCTAAAGGAGGGAAAGTAATCTTCTTGTTAGAATAAGACAAGCGGCATCTCCTTTATAAATAAGTGGGACACCTTACAAAATTACCAATTAACATAAATTTAATTTTTAGGGCCTTCTTTCCCATTAAATGGGCTCTATTGCAGGCCCATTAAATGCTTATTGCATTACAAATAAGCCCAATTTACTTAGGGCCAGCTATTCACCAAACTGGGCTGCAGGCCCATCTTTCCTAAATTGTTTCAGCCCACACATAGGACTGACTAGGCATAAAAAGTCAGTTTGGAAAGAAAGCACTTTTCTCTCTCTCTCTCTCTCTCTCTCTCTCTTTTGAAGCTGTGATTGGGAGTAGCTTAATAACATGCTCCCAGTCCAGAAAAATTAAGGACTTAACACAGTTATATGGAGTCATCCATAATCTTTAATTGACTCTTTGGTTTGAGGCCCTTTTCTTGTTTGTCCATCAAGGAGAGCGCACACAACACAGGTTCTAACAAAGTTTTTCTTATTGATTGGAAAAATACAAACTTAATGCATATCTGTTTCTTGTCTCAATTATTGCAGTACTTTGGGGGCACAAACTTTGGACGAACATCTGGGGGCCCATTCTATATAACTAGTTATGATTATGATGCTCCAATTGATGAATATGGTAGGTGAAAATATTTCTATGTTGAAAGAGTATGGTAGATAAAACTATTCTTCTTTTTAATTTCTAAGATGAAAGTTGGCAACCATTGTTTCATCTGAGAACTTCTTTGGATCAACTTTGATGTTAATACGCCGATTGAGTGTCTGTTAAACTTAATTGTGTGTCCTCTTCTCTTTAGGCCTGCTAAGCCAACCTAAGTGGGGGCATTTGAAGGATCTGCATGCAGCCATAAAACTCTGTGAACCTGCTTTAGTTGCTGTTGATGACTCACCCCAATATATAAAATTGGGACCAAAACAGGAGGTTTTAGTCAAACTATAATTCCTTATTAATTGAGTGACCTCATTGTTATGTATCGGATTCTATTTGGATAAATATGATCTTCCATTGTTGGATTTTGAGTTTTATCAATTTAGTTTGAAATAAAAAATGTCATCCTCCATTACAAGAGGTTTCTTTTTCATCGTTAATCTTGTATTCTTTTCGGTATATGATAGCTATTCAATATTTTCTTCATTTCTAATAAGGAGAAAGATGAGAAAGAAATACAGGAAGGTACCTTTAAAAGAATAGCCAACATCAAGAGAGATGTTCAAAGGAAGACTTATCGCTAATAAGTATCACATAAGGTTGCATTTGCAAATACATAGATTTTCTGGTCATAGAGGATCAGAGAAACTATTGGCAAGGTGGAAGTATAGATATGCTTATCAATGAGAATCACTCTTACTAGGAGTGTGTTGTCAAGCATGACCATACGTTGGCCAAAATCTCTCTTAAGGGTAGAAAGTCTGGTGACATCACAACAGCAGACTTGGAACCCATTTTTCAGTCACTTTATAACCAAAAAATAATCACAAAAAATGACCCAAGATTACATTGTGTCACAATCGGAATAGACATTAAACTTCCTATTTCAGCATAAGATAGTACTGTCCAACATGTTCAACAGTGATATCATGCTCCAATACAGCAACAGCAGCACAAACTATAAGATTACATCATAGCAAGTCATAGTTCTCATAGAAAATCAGGTTGACCAGCACTGGTATGCCTTATGAACTGCATAATCATGTCTTATTTAACCTCACAAAGAGACCATTAACCATAATGATTCTATTCTTTCTTTGCATATTAGCAATTAGAGGGTATCCATCACTTCTCTATCAGATTATTTGAGGGAAGAAAGAAAAACATACAAGGAAATAGGGGGAGGTGATCGGATATCTGTTCTTCATTTGTTTCCAAACCAGAGAAGAGAAGCAGCTGGGAAATACTAGAAAGCAGCAAATTGTGTTAATTGGAACACGGAAACCCGCTTTGATACCATGTTATTGATGTGCTTCCAGTGGTAGAAGTAAAAGGAAGAAGAGAGGAAAAAGAGAGCATTGTTGTATGAATAAGAATTTAGTCTGCTGAACTGGTGAACGAAGATATTCTAGCCAACAGATCTCTTGAAATATTTTTGATGTGAAAACTTTATATTGTAATGGAGGGGGATCTTCCCTCCAAACCTGAACTTAAAAAGCAGGAGCCTAGTACAGAGCTCTTAGCAAGTGATGTATCTTAAGATCACGTTTACATTAATTGAAGGTTAAATTACAAAATCTTTATGATTGATAAAAAAAAAAACAAATCTTTGTCACACATTATTCTTGTAGAGATACTGGGCCAGATGGGCCTTAGTTGTCATTCCTTTTATTTATTTTGTTATCAGAATTGTTTCTAGATTAGTGGGCCTCATTGTTATGGGCCTTTAATTACTTATTCTTGTGTTTGTTTAAGTGAATGACTTCATCTAGAAAATATTTTGGTTCATTTCCTGTACTTCATTGCAAACAATAGTATTCTCCTTTCAGATTGTATATTCTTCTATTTTTTCCTTTTTAATGTATCATTTATTACCATAGGTGTACTCATTTTCAGGCACATGTTTATCATCAGTATGAGGGTCTACACTTAAATCAATCAGGAAAGGAGATCAGGTGCTCAGCTTTTCTTGCAAATATTGATGAACGTAAGGCAGCTACTGTAAAATTCTTCGGTCGGGTATATACTTTACCACCTTGGTCGGTGAGTATATTACCAGACTGTAAGAATGTTGCTTTCAACACTGCCAAGGTCAGTTCCAACTTCTATATGGGTATGAGAATAGTATTTATTGCTATTGATTTTCTCCTTTTCCTAATTTTCTTATGGCACTGAACAGGGTGGAATGAGAAATCTGTATTCCTGTAGCCAGTCCATATAGTGGGGAAGACACTTAGTTCAATTGAGTTGAGTTGAGAGAGTCATAAATATCCAAAAAGACACATGGCAACACTATTCTTCAAATAGAAGAAAAATAGAAGTCAGACATCCAAACAGAATGCCAATTATGACTATGACCACAATAATAGCCTATAGAAATTGACTTGGACCCAAATTTAGGAATTGTTTTGTATGACCACAAGTATGGAACCAGAAGTAGTAGTCAGGGACAATTTGAAATAGATGAAAAATCTTATAGAACTGGTTTTGTGACTAGTTTGAAATTGTGATTGAAATTTACGAGTTATTAATTTTCAATAGAATGTGTGTTATCTGCAAAAAGTGTTAGAAATAGGCCTGGTGGAAACAGAATTTTAGAACATTTCTCTCTCTCTCTCTCTCTATGCATTGTAACATGTTTCTTGATAACTATTTTGCCACTTCTGTTTCTAGCCTTCTTTTGAATGATATTGTGGTTTAGTTAATAATAAATGAATTTGATACAGGCATTTGTTATGCTCTAATGCAACTCAGCATGCCTATGGTGCCATTAGTTTGTTATTATTATATGTCATTTCTATGATGCATTTCATCCTTCATATTGATTCTAGTATTTTTTAAATATTTTCATTCTATAACCATGCTAAGAGACCCATATCCTTTGACATATAAAGGGACTAGGTTATGGGTCAATTGACTGGGTGCAAGGTCATGTGATACTATAATTAACATTATTTAAGAAATACAAAAATAAAAGTAAAAAATAATCTAATTGGAGATAAAAGGATGATGGGTCACTTCTAACTTGTACATATGATTGTACAAAAATGTTATTGGAAGTTTGAAATGAATCCATTTTATTGAATGAGCAAATTGATGAGTTGGTGGGTTAAATAGCTATGTCATTTATGTTTTCTTTTTGATAATTGAAATATAGTTTCATTAATCAGAGAATATAGGCTGTTAAAAGCATCCCTTGGAGGCGTGAGGTGCAACCTCTCCTAGATATTGCAGTGAAACAAGAACGAAACCAGAAAAAATTACAAACTTGCCCAAAATAGTTCTTCCCTAGATACCCCTTGTTTGGCAAGAAAGCCAGCGAAAGCATTTGCTGACCTACCCCCCCCCCCACCATTGGACTCTAATTATCATGTGTCCTGTTAACCATTTAATTTTTTTTTTCATAAGATCCCTATAGCTCCAAGTAACTGAATCAGGGCTCTGCAACAAATCCACAATCACCTTAGAATCTCCTTCAATCAGTAATTTCTCTATCCCAAGTTGGTTGGCAATCTGAATTCCTTGTACAGTAGCCAACAACTCAGCCCTTGTAGAATCACCTACTCCCACCTGGCCTGAAAACAGAGATAAGATATTGCTATCCTTAGTTCTCAAGACTCCTCCAATCCTTGACAAACCTGGATTGCCTTGGTTACTTCCATCAAAATTCAGTTTAATAAAACCTTCTGGAGGAAGTACCCAAAATGCTGCTGATTTATTTTTGTGAGAAGACATGTTAGCTATTACAGCCCGCTTCTCTAAAAGTCATCAAATGAAAAAAGGAGTAAAGGAGTCTAGGGTTCTCAACCAGTGTATAACTCTAGTTAATATCATAGTTTTCGAGGCGCCAAGGCGAGGCTAGGCGATAGGGGGTGCCTTGTCACCTAGGCATCACCTAGGCGATGGATTTAAGTAAAAACATGTATCTTAGGGTAGTTCCCTAGGTTCCATAATTATATTTCCTTAATAAATATCCATAATTTTCATAAGAAAAGTATAAACTTCATGTTAAAGTATAGAAAATCAAAAAATATAGGGGCTAAACCCCTATTTCCATTATAGGAAAAGAAATAGGGGCTGAACCCCTAGAAGAAGAAGGAGAATTAGTATTTTATGTTCTTCCTTATTGGTTCAGGTTTTGAAATCTGAGGGTTCAATACAGCATTTAGCAATGTTTGTCTTGATTAAACCTTAACAAATAAGAAAATAATAAAAAGGAAATAGTTTATAAACACAAAAAATGATTATTTTTGTTTAATAATGTCTATTTTATAATTATAATCTAAAAAACATAACAATATAAAAGTATTTTATAAGACAATATACAAAACTGCTAGGTGACTGGGCGAGGTGAGCCTCCAAGGGCGCCTTGTCGCCTTGACAACTATGGTTAATATACATTCCTTCATTGCTGGAAGGGTTGTTCTCTCCTTGTTAAGAAAGATTCTAGAATTCCTTTCTTCCCAAATAGTCCACAACGTAGCTGCTCTAATGCATCTCCACATGCATTTCCCTTTCTTTTGTTGGCCAAACAAAGGTAGATGAGCTAAACAACAATTTTACTTTTAATGGCAAAATCCACCTGCAACCAAACAAATCAGAAATGCAATCCCACAGAGTTGCAACAACGGGGTTGGAAAATCAGTTAAGTGGTAGCAGCCCTCACTATGGGTTTTGTACAATATACACCGGTTCGGGGATAGACACAAAGAAGACTCTTTTCTTTTGCAAGTTTTCCAAAGTGTTAATCTTACTATGGTACACCTTCCAGCAAAAGACAACTATTTTAAGGGGTATAGGCTTGGTCTAAACTTCTCACATAGGGAAAGACCCAGGGATTTGAAAAAACAAGCACAGAAAAAGAGCCTTGGAAAGCAAGGGCTCACACTCTCTTATTAGAAGAAGAAGGGTCCAAACAAACATTACCAAGAAGAGAAAGCAACTCAGTGTCAAAAGGAAGTTCAGCCTTCCGTAAACCTTTGCGAAATCTGAAGTCCTAGTTCCAAGAAAGAGGGAGGGCTGAAGGGGAGAAGAACGAGGAAATAAGATCTTTTTTATAAAGGGAAAGAGAGTAAAGAGAGGTGAAAAGGTCTTTGAGAGGCAAGTTACCCCACCCAAGTATCTTCCCAAAAAAGAACAAGATTGCCCGCACAAGCATCATGCCTTACACATTGTAGAAATTGGGAGGAATGCCATGTATTGCCTTTGAAGGTGATGATAGGTAGCCCGATAAGATACTTTGACATCCCAGCCTGATATAGAACAACCATGAGTGCTACCCACCACCCTATTGCACAAACTCTCTCTCTCTCTCTCTCCATCAGCCATTTCCACAGCCTCTTTCGCAACAAGGCTTCATTTTTAAGAACCAAATTCCCTACACCTATCCCCTCGCTCTTTACTTTGACTATCTCCCAACTAATTAAGTGATCTTTTTTCTTTCATCCCATGGTTCCCATAGAAAATCCCTCATTGAATTTTTCAATTTTCTAGCCTCCCTAGAGGGGATCCTAAAAATAGAAAGGAAGTACATCGAGAGATTGGTAAGTGTGGCCCTGATCAAAGCTACCCTTCCCCTCAAGGAGATGTAGTTCTTTTTCCATGTTGCCAATATTTTTTCAAATTTCTCCACAACTGGATTCTAGAAGCTACTTTCCTTAGGATTCCCACCCAAAGGTAAACCTAAATAAGTCAAGGTCCAAGAGGCAACAAAGCATCCCAAGTAGGCTGCAATGGACTCAACCTCACTATCCTCCAGATGAACACCTACCACACAACTCTTTTCAAAGTTGACTTTAAGGTTGGAGACACTTTCAAAACCAATTATTAGATCCTTAAGGTTACTCACTAACCTCAAATCGCTTCCCTCACAAAATATGATAATATCATCAGCAAATTGAAGGTGGGTCGCTAAAACACTATTTCTACCAATTTTCCAGCCACTTATTACCTCCTCTCTAACTACTTTGGAAATTCATCTACTGAGCACATCCGCTACCAAAGTAAAAAGGAAAGGGGATAGTGGATCACCTTGTCTTAAACCCCTATAGGCTGGAAAGAAGTCTTTTACTACACCATTGACTAGCAGAAAATAATGAGCCGAAGTGAGACATCCAGATATCTAGTTGCACCATCTTTCCCCAAAGCTAAAGATCCTAGGTACCTCTAAGAGGAAGCTCCAGTCCACCAAATCATACACCTTCTCAAGGTTCAATTTATATGCAAAACCTATCTCCCATATTTCCTCATGTCCTCTACACACTCATTTGCTATTAGGATTTGATCAGTAATTTGTTTGCCTTGTACAAAGGCTCTTTGAGCGTGCTAATGAGGGAGGGTAAAACCCTTTTGATCCTCAAAGAAAGCACCTTTGCCAGAATTTTATAAATACTAGTCTCCAAACTAATGGGCCTATAGTCTTTAGGTTGCTTAGCATCAATCTTTTTAGGAATAAGGGATAGGAAAGTGGCATTAACTCTAGGGCTGATTATATGTCTTTTTCCAAATTCATTGAGTACTATAAACAGGTCCTCCTTAACCATTTCCCAACAATCCTAATAGAATGCCAATGTGAAACCATCTGGTCTTGGGGCTTTTGATTTATCCATTGAAAAGATTGCTTGTTTTATTTCCTCTTCCTCAAAATCTCTTTCTAGCCATCTCAAGTAGTTCTCCAACCTAGGCCAATCTAAACCTTCCAATCTCTCTTGAGACAGAAGAGGTTTCCAAAAGTGACTTGAAATGGCCCACCAAAAGCCTTGCTATCTCTTCTTTACAGTGAGTCACTTCTCTATCTATCTCTAAATTAGCCACAAAATTTTTTCTCCTTCTCCCATTAGCTACTGCATGAAAATATTTGGCATTTCCATAACCTTCCTTAATCCACTTATGCCTAAACTTTTGCCTCCAGGAAATTTCCTCTCTATGGAGGGCTTCTTCCAGCTCTTTTTTCAACTTCCACCTCAACTCTCTCTCCTTTTCATTCATGGTTCTGTGGGATTCTTTCTCCTCTAACCCCAACCAGCAGTTGGGTCTTGGCCTATTCGGTCCACTAAATGTGTTCAAAAAGGAAAAAGAAAAAGAAATGAGGAAGAACAGATTACAGAACAGGGCTTTGTGGCATTTTATTTATGCAGCTCTGTTCAAACTCAAGGCTGAAAACAGAGCTACTAAAATGAAGAAGAAACGAAACAAATAAACAAAGAAAAGAAAAAAGAAATGAAGAACAGATTACAGAGCTACCGAAATAAATAAAAAAAAGCATAACTGAAACTGACTGTTGCAGCTTGATGGTTGAACTGTTGAAGTTCGCAGTTCACAAGAGTAGAAGGCTTGCCCTTTGCCGTTTCACAGGTCACAAGCTCACAGCTGCCCAGGTTCACTCCAGCAGTCCAGCTCTTTCTTCATTTGCAACTGTAAATAAAAAGAAAAATAAAAACACCCATATCTGAGATTTTAAGTATGTGACGTTGAAGAAGAAGAAGAAGAAGAAGAAGAAGAAGAAGGAGACAAAGAAAGGAAAAGAAAAAAAATACACATACCAAAATTGATCGATTGAAGTTTTAGGTTGAGACTTGAGACTTGTTCGTGGGTTTCAGAGTTCACCTCCCTCTTTCAAGCCCTAATGGTTTGGTTTGCAAAATGAATCGAAGGAGGGCTTTTTCCCCCTCTTTACACTTAAAAAATGATTGTATACAATGGGGGCCATGATATAATCGTGGCCCCACCAATTAGAAAATAAAAAAGTTAAAACAATTAATCTGTTAAATGTTTAAAATGGCCACATGTGAGAGTCGTAAGCCTCTTGTCAAAGGCTTAACAGAAGTATACGCCTCCTTGGAAGTGTACGCCTCTGTGCACGCCTCAAGGGTATAGGCATTTCTTTCATGTGCCTCAGGGCGTTTTGGGAGCGCCTAGCCTAGAGGCCGCCTCCAGGCGTACACCTCCCACGCCTTTTAAAACACTGCTGTAAACAACAATATGACGTACTGACCTCAAATCACTTGACATACAGTTGTATACCCATAGAAAACTAGGGTTTCACCAACCCTAGTACTGGGGCGAAAAGAGAGATGTTGCAGCTACTCTTAGCAGCCTTCACAAAAGGCTTTCCAATGGCTGTAAATCTCTTATTAGGTTCAAAATAGCTTGAAAAGAACACGAGCACCAGGTCCAAACTATCTCCTTAGTGCTCAATCTGAATGAGGTGTACTTTCTCCAGTTGGTTCTGGTTTTTGAGCAAAAAAAAACTCGGGACTCTGGGACAATTTTTGAGTCTCCAAGGTTCTGCCAAAAACTCTTGAAACACTTCTACCAACTGAAGGGATGGGAGATCCATCATATGGATGGCCGAACCTTGCAGGAAGGTTGGGCGAATTTTCAAAAATTTCTCTCTCCCATTCGGAAATCGTATTCCCTAATTTAGAAAGCTGCATTTTCAAGGTTTATTCTTGAATCCAAAACCAAATCAGATCTGAAAACAAAAGAGAGTGAGGGATATACAAAGTAATAGTAACTCCCAACGCAGGTGTTCACGCCCAAAGAAAAGACCAAAACCCACTTCCACTTAAGATGACAGAGTGTGTTGTGAAGTAGGATCAGTAGGATGGTTCTTCAACAAGAACCTGAAATTTTCAGCAAGAATCGAGCAAGGGCTGGTGAGCACGACTTCAAATTGTTTCTTATACCAAGAAACAATATCAAGAATTCTTCTTGATTAGATCCACAAGTGGAGATTGAACTAGGTAGGGGCAGCAAGAACTGGGGAAGAATTCTGCAGTTTGCTGTTGTGTATATCTGAGGAATATGCCCCTTTATTTATAGCCTTTTTTGGATCAGCCTCCTAATCTAATTAGGAGAGAGTTTCCTAATCCAAATCTGATATTTGGATCTGGACTCTTAAATGGATAAGACTTCTCTTATCCTTCAGCTAATCCTAATCAACTTAAAAGCTGAACTCGCCCCCTTTCAATTTAACTAACTTAAGCCCAGTTCGAATTTGGCCTTAAGCCCATTAAGCTTATGTACTCACTTACTCTTAATCTTCTAGCCCAATTGGCTTTCTTTGTATGGCATGGGACCCTAACATTGATCCACACATCAGCCACATGAGTTCAGTCCATCCTTTGTTACAAGGCCTGGCCGAATTCACTGTATGTCACAGTGAACCCTTGCGCCCATTACCATGGGCTCTTAATGGGCCCAACATTTACACTAAATGGTTCTTGGATCCAGCCACCTTATGAAAATCCAAGAACTGTGGGCAGATGCAAGATTAGCCCATCAGGTATTACCTCAATGGTCTTATACTTAACCTCTTAGCCCTTAATGATCATACATTGCCTGAAAAGAGAGAACCTCTCCCTCGGCTACAAGGTACAGTGCTGCATTCTTTACTCACATGGATCCTGGGAATTAAAACCTTTTGCAGACAATTTGAAACCATAATATATAAGTATATCTTTATATGAATATATTTTGCAAAACCAAATTTCCAACACATTTGAAATCCACTGCCGGCAATTTAGGTTTCCATCAGAGATAGTGCATTCCCTGATTATTCACTTTGTCCGACAAAGGGGCTGATCCTGTCACTATGATCACCCATTTAGGTGAATTCTCAAACTGTTCCAATATACCCAGGTTTTGACCCCCTCTAAGGATCTCATTGATTGACATATCAAAGACAGCCCAACCCGACACCCAGTGCAGTACCATAATCGAGTCTAGGGTTCAGGTGTAACATTTCAGTTTTGCCCATCTTTCTCCAAAGTCCAGGGCAATACTAGAAATTGGTCCGGTTCAGGGTTTCAAGAAACCCACACTACATGTGCCTCAGGTCTCACCCTGGCAGCTGAGACAAGCCACCCCAACCATCTTGGTGGCACATCAGTGTCAGCCTTGGCAGGATAGACCTCCCCAGATCTATCCAACAACTGTGAAGATTCTAAACTAACACGAGCTTCATAAGTGTCCAGTTTATGGGTAAACACATAAACACCACAATGACATGAATCAATTATGTACTTTATTCATTTACAATAAACGTCGAAAGATACATCAATCTGACTGGAGCTAAGGGCATAACTGTCTAACACCAACCAGGCAATATCAGTTACTAATGATTAGCCACTTATCCGCCATACACCCTGCTGATCTACTAGATTATGGCTTTGTAAAGAAGATGAAAATATGAACACTGTAATGATACCAAGATGTGATTTAGACCAGCAAATATTCCAATGGATATTCAGTGATTTATGCATAAAAATCAAGAAGAAGGTGTTCAGAACAGAGAAAAAGGGAAAATAGAAGAAATGGGAAGAGTTTAGGGCAAGAGAAGAATGGAGTATGAGGTTTCTTATCTGTCCCACACTCTTCATATAATCAAATTAGTATTAACTTGATAGACAATGACATATCTGCTCCTAATAAGTCCTAATTTTCTTTCACTCTTCCATCTTTTCTCTTTGAAGGTGTGTGGTTTGAAAGAGTTGAGAAAGTGTGTGTTTGTTAATTTTTTAGTTTAAATTCCGAATATGAAATCCTCATATTTGATAAAAGATTACTAGAATAACATGTAACTAATGCAACTGGACTTAACCTTGTCATTTGTCTAATTTTTTCGTTCTCTGGAATGTATCAGTATCCAAATACTTGAGCTGCTTCCATGACTTGTTTGTTTCTGCTTCTTGCAATATGTCTTCTTAATTCCATTTACATTTATGAGTTCCATTCATTTTCTGTATGACATTAGTAGGTTGGGGCCCAAACTTCCATCAAAAGCTTAGGATATGGTTCATTTTCTTCAAATATAATGGGACCTGGACAACCATTGCATCATGATGAAGTTTCATTTGTATCAAAAGCCTGGAAGACTATAAAAGAACCAATTGGTGCATGGGGTGAAAGAAATTTCACTGTGCAAGGCTTATTGGAACATTTAAATGTGACAAAAGACACTAGTGATTACTTGTGGTACATAACCAGGTACATCGGTAAAATATACAATTGATTGTGGTTTTATCAGTATCATGTGCATGCCCATCTGGTAGATTGCCTGAGTATACTCAACTAGCTTTTTCCAAATTCAGTCTGATATATTTTTTGCTTATGTTCTAGTAAGTCCTGCAGTTTTTTTTTTTCTTTCTTTTTTTTCCTTTATGTGTAATATTATTTTAATTTGTCTTTCTTTTTAGATGTAAAACTGTCCTTCAAATCTGATAATTAAACCTGATTAAGCAATAAAAGAAGAAGAAAGAGAAGTGATTACAACAGAAGGAAAAAGAAGATGAAAAAGGAGAAGAGAGATCGATGGTTTCCTCCTCTCTCTCTTAATCTTTTATTAAACTCACTTAATTATGACTAATTACATATCTGCCCTTAAGTGGGCGGCCAGAACTTAAATAACTTAAAAGAAACACAAAACAAGTTAGTAGGCCCATAATGAAAAAGGCCCTTTAACACATACAATGTAAACATGGTCCTACTTAAAACAAAAACAAGTGCAATGGCCAATTCGACCCAGTCTTTCTACACTCCCCCTCAAGATGAGCATAGATGTCAATCATGCATAGCTTGCTTATATAGTGAGTAAATTTTCCTTTTGGAACACCCTTGGTCAAGATATCAACCAATTGCTCCTTTGGAGCAATAAATGGCAAGCAAACTTCCCTTGAAGCAACTCTTTCCCGTAAAAAGTGTTCGTCGATCTCTATATGCTTAGTTCTATCATGTTGGACGGGATTTTGTGCAATGTTGATGGCTGCTTGATTGTCACAATAGAGCATCATTGGCTTCTCATAGTCAATACCCAACTCTCCCAAAAGTGATCTCAGCCACAATAATTTTGACACTCCATGTGTCATTGCCCTGTACTCTGCTTCAACTGAAGATTTGGCTACTACAGGCTGTTTCTTACTCCTCTATGAGACAATGTTCCCCACTACCAAAGCATAGTATCCCGAGGTGGATCTCCTATTATCAATACATCCGGCCCAATCAACATTAGTGTATGATTCCAACTTCATGTGTCCATGTTTGAAAAACATTCCCCGGAGTGCCTTTCAAGTAACATAAAACTCTTTTTACAGCTGTTAAATGTGTATCTCTAGGAGAATGCATAAATTGACTAATAACACTCATTGCATAGGAAATATCTGGCTGAGGCATATAGAGATATAGTAACTTCCAAAGTAGTCTCTGGAACACTTCCCTATCAGACAACAATTCACCATCAGTAGCAGAAAGCTTATGATTTGATTTAAGTTTATTGGGGTGGAGGCTGATTTAGCACCAAGTTTTCCAGTCTCTGCAAGAAGATCAAGGACATACTTGCGTTGAGAATTGAACATACCATCCTTAGATCTAGCAACTTCAATTCCCAAGAAATATTTGAGATCCCCCAAATCTTTGATCTCAAATTCAGTGTTAAGAAACCTTTTGAGCTTAGCCACTTCCTAGGTGTCATTACCAGTAATCACAATGTCATCAACATAAACAGTCAAAAAGGTGACCAAGGAATTACTTATCTTCACAAATAAAGTGTGATCAGATTGAGTCTATGTGTAACCAAAAGAAACAAGAGCAGCTTTGAATCTCTTAAACCAAGCTCTAGGAGACTGTTTGAGACCATAAAGGGATTTCTTCAATTTACACACCTTCCCTTGCATTTCTTTCCCATACATTCCTAGAGGTAAAGGCATATAGACCTCTTCATGTAGGTCTCCATTCAAAAAGGAATTTTTAACATCAAATTGATGAAGGGGCCAATCAAAGGTAGTAGCTAGAGATAACAAAACTTGAATTGAAGTCATTTTAGCCATAGGAGCAAAGGTCTCAAGATAATCAATACCATACATGTGAGTGTAGCCTTTAGCAGCCAATCGAGCCTTAAACCTCTCAACAGTACCATAAAAAATGATATTTGATAGTGAACACCCATTTACAAGCAACTGGTTCTTAAGCAAAGCATCTAGCTCAGTCATCATAGCATCACTCGTTTCTGGTTTGGATAAGGCTTCTAGTACAGATTTGGGAATGACATGTGTAGAAACAGAGGCAAGGAAAGAATAATAGGTTGGGTAAAGAAGGTTGTAGGACAGGTGTTTGGAGATGCAATGTGTTGTACACTTCCGCTTGCCTTTGCAAAGAGTAATAGGAAGGTCAATGTTTGGAAAGGTAGCAGATGGGCCAGAGGAAGGCTGACCTGTGACCTCAGTAGTGATGGAAGGTGCGTGAGGCTCTGTTGAAGGAGTGGAGACAACTTTCCCATATAGCCGGGGGCATAGCAAACGGCTCCTCCGAATGCTCCCCCTTGGGGGAAGTACCAAAGAAAGGAATAGACTCAGCAAATGTGACATCCCTAGAGACAAAGCGGGTGCCATGAACTAGATCAAAACAACAATATCCTTTCTGTGTGGAGGCATATCCTAGGAAGACACAGTTGTGTGTGTTAAGCTCAAATTTGTGTCTTTGATGGTTTTGAAGATGCACATAACAGGTGCACCCAAAAACTCGGAGAGGGAGATAAGAGATCCTCATCCGGAAAGAGGAGGCTAAAAAGGGTTTTGAAACCCAGAACCTGGGAAGGCATGCGGTTAGTATGTAGCAGTAAGGATAACATCCCCCCCAAAATTTTGTAGGAACATGAGATGCAAAAAAGAGGCTTCTGGCCACCTCAACAACATGGTGGTTCTTCCTTTCTGCCACTCCACTCTGTTGTGGAGTTTAGGAACAAGAACTCTGATGGATAACCCCAAAGGCATCAAGGTAAGATGAAAGGTTCTTCTCAAAATATTCCTTAGTGTTATCCGATCGAAGTATTTTGATCCTAGCGTTAAACTGGGTAAGAATGAGTTCATGAAACTTTTGCACAATAGTTGGTACTTCATCCCAGGATCTCATTAGGTAAATCCAAGTATAGTAAGAGAAATCATCAATAAAGAGGATAAAATACTTGTTATCCCCCATAGCAGGTAAATGATACGGCCCCCACACATCAGATGAAAGAAGAAATAGATCTTTTATTACTCATTGGATAAGATTGTCTACAATGTTTTGTAAGTTCACAAGAGTCATAACGAAGACTCGAAAGAAATATTCCCTTAAACGTCAGGGAAACAAATGACTCTGTTAACAGTTGTTTATATTCTCAGGTTTAGTACCGCAAGGGTACTGTTGTAATTTCCTCTTGTCTTTATGTTGTATGACTGGGCCAGTATAAATAATAATACTAACTCTCGCCCACGGTGTTAAGGAGGGCTCTCAATCCACTCGAGTCTCCTCTCTTCTCTCCCTCTCTATTCTCCTCTCCTCTCCTCTCCTCTCTTCTCTAGTTCTTGCTCAAAATGGTATCAGAGCAAGTCGTCCAGCCTGAAGGGTGGTGTCAAGCAAAGCTGTTGTTCAATGTCGAGCAGATGGTCTTCTTCATCTTCTAGTCCATAAGTTATAGAGACTCTTCATCTCCCAGAGCTGGCTCCATCAAACTGCTAATCTAGAATACTCAGTTCGACCCATAAGTCATAGAGACCTTTCATCTTCCAGAGCTGGCTCCATCGAATTGCTAATCTGGTGTACTCAGTTCGACCCAGAACTCATAGAGACCTTTCATGTTCCAGTCCAGAAGCTGCAGTGGCTATCTCCTGAGGTTCGTAGAGGGAGTTCTAGCTTACAGAGAAGCTATCTTCTGAAGTTAAAAGAGGTACTGGTCATCTACCTTTCGGCCGCCCTACTGATTGACTAGTTATTGATTGAAGGTTCAGCCGATTGAGGGACTGTTGATTGACTGTATTCCTTAACAAGCTGCTGTATTCAATTGTTTTTTTTTTTTATTCCTTCAACCCTATGATGGACTGTTGATGCCCTGAAGCTGATGTTGTATTGATCTTATTGATTGACTGTTCGGCTACCCTGCTAATCTCAGTGACTGTTTGGCTATCAGGCTTGCCGGTTGTGTGGTGAACCCCACCATCTTTTCATTCTGTTGGGAGGTCATATGACCTCGGTTCATTTGTAGGTCTTTCAGACTTGGTGATGTACTGCAACTGCAGTTTTTTTAGTTTCCTAAAAGGATTGTAGTTCGTACAGACCTGTTCCAGTGTTGCATCAACAGGGTTCAGCCTTTACACCTAGTGAAACCGTAGGTCAGAAGGACCTGTTTTCAGCAATAGCCTTGTACGGCAGTATTCATTTGGTTCCTCGTTTTTTAATCCTAATATCATGAGTGGTGAAGATTCAGCCACATTTGAAGTTTCCTCAATGCTGAATGGAATGGGTGGGAGTGACCTATCCTTTCCTATGGCTGTTGTCCCTCTTGATGGTTTAAATTACCTAGAGTGGTCAAGAGGGATCAAATTATACATCACTGCAAGGGGGAAAATAGGCTATATAAATGGAAGAATCAAAGAACCCCCCTATGGGAATGCTGAATATGATAGATGGGCTCAGGAGAACAGTATGGTTATGTCGTGGCTCTTGATCTCCATGCAACCACAAATAAGGAAAAACTTCATGTGGGCTGATACTGCAAATGAGATCTGGGGACAAGCAAAATCTACTTATTCAGAATTGCGACACTATGCCAAAATTTATCAACTGCAGGCAGTTTCATCCACTTGTAGACAGGGGGAGAGGTCTTTATCTGCATATTACTTTGACTTGACCTCTGTCTGGAAAGAGTTGGATCATTACCAGAGTGTGGATTGGAAGTGTGATGAGGATGCAAAAATGTACAAGCAACTTGTCTCCCAACAAAGGGTGTTTGCCTTCTTACATGGTTTGAATCCTATGTATGAATATATCAGAGTTCAGATTCTCAGCTCTAAGGATCTCCCATCAGTTCAAGAAGTCTATGCTCTTGTACAATCTGAAGAGAGCAGAAGAAATTTGATGAACAGTCCTGGTAGGGATGCAATTGTGTTGGTAGCAAAAGGGGGTGCTTCTATTAGTGTGGGATCTTCTTCTAGGAAAGGAGATCTCCAAAAAAAAACAGAAGATAAGGATAAATTGTGGTGCACTCATTGCCAGAAATCCCAACACACCAAAGATACTTGTTGGGATCTTCATGGGAAACCAAAATGAGCTCAAGATCTGACTAAGAAGCAAGGTTCAGAGGTGAATAAGAGGCCTCGACAGCAAGGTACAAAGAAACATCACATGGCCAACATGGTTACTCGGGAGAATCAGCCATTCACTTCTACTGTGACTCAGACACATCTCACTGGATCTGACCCGAGGGAGGATATTATAAATTCCTTCCATAACCATTTAGAGCTCTATGGTAGAACACTTCGTCAAATGGATGCTCCTCCCTCAACCTCATTTGCATCTACGTCAGGCAATCCTGCCACAGCTTTCCATGTTACTTCTCACACCCCTTACTCTCCATGGATCATTGATTCTGGAGCATCAAAACACATGACTGATACGTTCTCTTACTTTCAAACCTATCACCTTCTTTCTGGAAGAGACAAGGTGAGACTAGCCGATGGATCATATGCTTCCATAGCTGGTCAAGGAACCCTTTCTCTTCCTCTTGGTCTTACCCTTTCTGATGTCCTTCATGTTCCAAAATTTCCCATTAATTTGTTGTCTGTTAGTAGGGTTACTAATTCCTTGAATTGCTCAGTGACCTTTTTCCCTTCTCATTGTGTGATTCAAGATCTGGCCTTGGGGAGAACGATTGGTAGGGGACGTATGGTTGATGGACTTTACATGCTGGAGAATAAGGCTGTTCTTCATGTTATAGAGTCTATGAGTCAGTTCTGCAAGAAGATAGTCTATTTATGGCATTGTCGTCTAGGTCATTTGTCTTTTCAGTCTTTGAAAGTTGTATTCCCAAAACTGTTTAAGTTAATGACTTTTTCTGATTTTTCTTGTCAAATGTGTCAGTTAAGTGAACATTGTAGAACTCAGTTTTTCAAAGAAATAGTAAATCTGAATATCCTTTTCACATTGTTCATTCTGATGTATGGGGCCCTGTTACTTTACCATCTGAGATTGGCTACAACTATTTCATTACCCTCATTGATGATTATTCTAGATATATTTGGGTACACCCGATACGAACCAGGGAGGAAGTACCAAAAATCATTCAAAATTTCCAGCGAATGGTCTTTACTCAATTTCAAATTGAAATTCAAAATTTTCAATCAGATAATGCCAAAGAATTTTTTCATAGTGACCTCACAGAATTTTTTGGTTCGTGTGGCTCTCTTCACCATAGCTCTTGTGCCCGCACGCCACAACAAAATGGTGTGGCCGAACGGAAGAACCGACATCTCCTTGAAGTGGCTCGGGGTTTACTACATATGAATGTCCCAAAACGTTTTTGGCTTGAAACTGTTCTTTGTTCCGCTTACCTTATAAATCGTATGCCCTCTCGTTGGTTAGAGTACAAAACCCCACATCAACTTCTCTTTCCTTAGGCTCCCCTTCTTTCTATTCCTCCTCGTGTCTTTGGTTGTCGGTGTTTTGTCCAAAATCTGTCTCCCACTTGTGGAAAATTGGATTCTCGTGCTATCCCTTGCATATTTCTTGGTTACTCCTTTACTCAAAAGGGATACCATTGTTTTGATCCTGTTTCATGGAAATTCTATGTCTCCATGGATGTTTCTTTCTTTAAAGATGAGCCTTTCTTTCCTGTTTCTCCTCAGGGGGAGTGTAAACATGAAGAGAAACTGGTTCAACTTCCTCCTCTTCCTAATTCTTTGCCATTGGCTCAGTCTCCTCTTCCTAATCATTCTTCCCCTTCTCTTCCTGACCCTTCATCTTTTCGGGTTTTTTCTCTTTGTCGCAAAGACCAATCAAATTCAAGAGCTGTGGAAAATCCGGAAGATGTACCTCCAGTCCCATCAGACTCCTCGGGGGAGGATCATACTCACTCAGGTATTTTGGTTCCCAATGATGTCCTTGAATCTATTGCAAATGTTCCCTCTGCGGCTAATGACCTTGACTGTCCTATTGCTCATAGGAAGGGTGTTAGATTGTGCACCACTAAACATCCCATTTCCAACTTTGTTTCCTATGAGAACATTTCACCCTCATTCCGTGCTTTTCTTACTTCCATTGACATTGTTCCTATCCCTAAGAATGTGGCAGAAGCTCTTTCAGTTCCTGAATGGACAAATGCCATGAAGGAAGAAATTAATGCCCTTCATAAGAATGGCACATGGGATCTTGTTGATCTTCATAAGGGAAAGGTTCCAGTTGGATGTAAATGGGTGTTCACTGTCAAATATAGGGCTGATGGAACAGTGGAGAGGTACAAAGCTCGCTTAGTGGCCAAGGGGTTTACTCAAGTGTATGGAGTTGATTATGCTGAAACTTTTGCTCTTGTTGCCAAGATGAACTCCATTAGAGTCATTTTCTCACTTGCTGCTAATTTGGACTGGGATTTACATCAGCTTGACATCAAGAATGCTTTCCTGAACACCACCTTGAAGAGGAAGTTTACATGATTTAACCCCCTGGGTTTCTGGCTCAAGGCAATGAACAGAAAGTGTGCAAGTTGAAGAAGTCCTTATACGGGCTGAAACAATCACCAAGAGCTTGGTTCAGCAAATTCCATGTGGCAGTTCAGCAGAAAGGATACAAGCAATGCCAATCAGATCACACACTGTTTGTGAAAAGAGGAGAAGGTAAAATTGCTGCCCTAATTGTATATGTAGATGACATAATTGTTACTGGTGATTGGGAGGATGAAATTCAGAGGTTGAAGTTCTTTATTGCCACTCAGTTTGAAGTGAAGGATCTAGGACCTGCCAGGTACTTCCTTGGAATTGAAGTTGGTCGATCAAAGAAGGGTATCTTCATCTCTCAAAGGAAATATGTCCTAGATTTACTTCAAGACACCGAGAAGATGGGGGTGAAGCCAGTTGACTCTCCCATTGACCCCAACCATAAATTAGGTGATAGTCGAGGTGAACCTCTCAAGGATGTGAAACAGTTTCAGAGGCTTGTAGGGAGGTTGTTATACCTTTCTATGACTCATCCAGACATTGCATATGCTATTGGTGTTCTCAGTCAGTTCATGCATGCTCCTAGGTCCTCTCATCTTGAAGCAGCAGAGAGAATCCTCCGATATCTAAAGAAGTATCCGGGTGCTGGTTTGTTATTTCAAAAGCACAGACATTTAAAAGTTGAGGTTTATACAGATGCAGATTGGGCTGGATCCCAAAGTGACAGAAAGTCTACCAGTGGCTACTGCACATTTATAGGAGGGAACCTTGTTACATGGAGGAGTAAAATGCAAAATGTGGTGGATAGATCCAGTGCTGAAGCTGAATATCGTGCTATGGCCCATGGGGTAGCTGAAGGCATGTGGATAAAGAATTTGTTGAGTGAGTTGGGCTTCTTAATGGACAAACATATGTCTCTATTCTGTGATAACAAAGCAGCTATAAACATTGCTGCCAATCCAGTGCTACATGATAGAACAAAACACATTGAAGTTGACAAGCATTTTATCAGAGAGAAAGTCATCACAGGCGAAGTGTGTACTCCCTATGTCAATTATGAGAACCAACTTGCAGACATCTTTACAAAGGGTCTAAACCATTCCAGACATTATGATTTGTGTGACAAGTTGGGCATGATTGATATCTATTCTCCAACTTGAGGGGGAATGTTAACAGTTGTTTATATTCTCAGGTTTAGTACCGCAAGGGTACTGTTGTAATTTCCTCGTCTTTATGTTGTACAACTGGGCCAGTATAAATAATAATACTAACTCTCGTCCACGGTGTTAAGGAGGGCTCTCAGTCCACTCGAGTCTCCTCTCTTCTCTCCCTCTCTATTCTCCTCTGCTCTCCTCTCTTCTCTAGTTCTTGCTCAACAGACTCAAGGCAGAAAAAGATAAATGACCAAAACGTAAATGACATAACATGACTTGATCAATAGACTTTGACAAAACAAACTCCAAAGCAACTCCATTAGGTGGTCCAAGACTTCTATTAGGCATGTCCAACAAATATATTCCATTCGCCTCATGGCCACGTCCAATCATCCTCTGACATTTCAGGTTCTGAAAAACACAATGAGTAGGAAACAAGGTTATGGTACAATTTATGGATTTAGTCAAGTTACTAACAGATAACAAGTTGGTATTAAGCTTGGGGACATGGAGAATAGAGGATAAAACAAGAGTGTTAGAAGCTTTGACATCTCCTTTGCCAGAGGAGAGTAAGAGACCCATCAACAAGGGATATTTTCTCTTTACCAGAGAGGAGCTGATATGAACAAAAGAGGTTAGGTATACTAGTCATATGGTCTGATGCACTAGAATCAATAATCCAAAGGATTTTATGATTACCTGAAACAATAGCATGATTTGTAGAAGCACGAGCACCTGATTGAGCAAATGCTGATGAGGAGGTGTTGCCCGAAGGGTTGGATGCTGCAATAGTGGTCTCCAAGTGATTAAGTAACTTCCCATACCTTTCAAACTCAACTTTTACTGCTACCAACTACTCCATAGATGATTTTTCTTCACTTTCTCTATTTTCCCCTTTAGGCACTGTAGCAACATTTGCAGTTTTAGGCTTCCTTGTCTGACCACTCTTAAAGTTGCTGTTACTGTTGTTCCAAAACCTGTCCGGGAGAAGTTTTGGATGGAGTTTCCAACTAGTGTCCTTAGTATGCTTTGGTTTCTTGCAATATTCACATATCACTTCCTTCTTCTTAGTCGGCCCTTTTGGCTTTATCCCAACATTTGCAAAGTGTTCTGAAGGTGGTTCCTGTAATTGTACTTGTCGCCTACTCCCTTTATTGCTCACCATAGAGTATGCTTAAGCAAGAGTGACTTCATCCTTGGTCAAATGTTTTGCCTAATAATGTTGAACTCAAGGTTGAGTCCTGTAAGAAACTCAAACACCCTGTTTTGTTCTACCAATTTTCTAAATGTCTTTGCATCCTTAGTGCTCTCCCATACAATTGTCCCCATAACATCAATTTCCTGCCACAATGATATCAACATGGAAAGTAAATTGCTACACTCTTTTCCCCTTGTCTCAGATTGTATACATCACTCTTCAACTTATTGGCTCCCGAAACATTCAACTTCTGTGAATATGTTTTAGTGGCATTGTCCCAATCTCCGTGGCAGAAGTCATCCAGAGGTAATGTTGGCTTATGTGGGGGCTGAGTAGAGTTGACTAAACACCTAATCATTGTATAGTTCTCCTGCATCCATTTTTCATATGTAGGTTCTGTCGCTGTGGGGTTCTCCTTACTACCTGTGAGATACCCCAATTTACCTCTACTACAAACATAAATTTGTATAGATTGTGCCCATGCTAGATAATTGGTTCCATCTAGTTTAATTGTAGTCAATCCACTAAAAAAGGAATCTACCGGACCAACCCCCGGATACCGGAATCTGCTTCGTTTCACTTCTAGATTGCTCCATTAATCAAACGAAAATAAAAAACTGGTTTTTCATGGACCCAACTGAGGTCAGCTTAGTACCAAATAGTTCAAAAACTAGGGTTTCACTGCACCCGGCTCAATGGGTGAAAGAGAGAAAGGGAGGCCGCTCCTACCAGAGCTTCCCAACCTTCTTCAAACCTCAACCACCCCCTTCTAGGGATCAAAAGAGACCTCCCAAGCCCTAAGCGCCACACCCAATCCTTCTCCTTATCCTGTAACTTGAAATCTCTCTAGTCAGTTAGGATTTTGGGCAGAAAAATAACAGCTCCACTTCTTGACACTATTCAGCCAGACTTTAACTCACCAAATCCTCTACCAACTAGGCAAATAGTCCTCTGAATGATCAGAAGCTTATCTCTCCATATGCTCTTCTAAATGAAGGGTGTACGGGAAAAGAAAAGGAAAAAAAAGGAAGAGGAAAAAACTTCTCTGATACCAAGATGTAAAACTGTCCTTCAAATCTGATAATTAAACCTGATTACAGCAATAAAAGAAGAAGAAAAAGAGGTGATTACAGCGGAAGGAAGAAGAAGAGAAAGGAGAAGAGAGTTCGATGGTTTCCTCCTCTCTCTCTTAATCTTTTATTGAACTCACTTAACTATGACTAATTACATCTCTGCCCTTAAGTGGGCGGCCAGCACTTAAATAACTTAAAAGAAACACAAAACAGGTTAACAAGCCCATTAACACATAAAGTGTAAACATGATGCTACTTAAAACATAAACAAGTACAAGGGCCTATTCGGCCTAGTCTCTCTACACTTTTTTCCCTTAGATAATAGAAATTTCAATTTAGTGGCCATTTCATTACAGCTGAAATGGCTGAATTAAATGACTTATGGCTAAGTATAGAGGTTCTCCTTAATTTCTGAAGTTGCAGTTGGTTTGATTACAAATTTAATTTGTTTATCCACTAAAAAGCAAAGCAATTAAGGTGCTAACTGTTTGAGTTGGTAAGGTCTTTGGCTGGTTGTAGTGGGGACTTGGGATTGATTCCCACCTTCACCTGGGTTGGGGCATTGTGGGTATAGGGGATAGGATACCGCCCATTGTGTAGCCCCATGAAGTACAAAAAAAAAAAAGAAAAAGCAAGAAAAAGTGCTATTTACTAAAAGACCCCCTAAGGTTTCATGGTAAATACTATGACCTATTCTATAGTTTCCATATTACTAAGACACTTCTCTAAGCACTTACTTGACTTAATGCAGCTTCTGTTGGGAACCATTTGTTTATCCCTTTGGGAGTGGTTTTTTAATTCTAAAAATACCTATAAAATTTCTTAGTTCACCCTTTTAGAAACAAATCTCTCCCCCAATTTTTTTTTTATTTTTATTTATTTTTATTCTAAAGATAAAACAAAAAGTAAAAGGAAGAAAACAAAAACAAAAGTTAAATAAAAATAAAGGTATATAATAGAAATAAAATAAAAGTAAATAGGAATTGTATATAAATATTTTTATTTTTCTCTTCTATTTTTATTTTCTATTTTTTGTTATCTTCCTTTATTTTAATTTATTATTCTCTATTTTTTTCTATTATTGAATATTTTATTTTATTTTTATTTCAAATCGACATTTCGGTTATTTTTTCTTTTAATTATTTTGGTTGAATAGACATTAGGGTCAAAAATATTTTTTTTGAGGTAAAAAGTCAAAAAAATATTATTTTAAACTTCCATGTAAGAGAATTGACAATAAGTGATTGCAAAGTAGAGGGGTTGTACACAAACTGTAGGGTAGGTCTTAGTAATTATGTGAAAGTATAGGGGGTTTCTTAGTAAATGACCCAAAGTAAAAATGGCAAATCAATAGGCCATTTAGTTTAGAAGAAAAAGAGAAAACAACAAAAAGGTGTGATCGATTAAGATTTAATGGAGGAAAGGTGAGAGAAAGTTCAGATCAATGAGAGAGGAGAAAGAAGTGTGGAGAGGGTTTTGTATGGGAATCATGGCTATCTCCCAGCTCCCAAATCATATGCTATTAACTCTATTAGAATGAATGATAAAATTACATGAATGCCCTTAATAAGGGTGGTTGCATAAATTAAGCATATAATATATATGTAGGCCCATTATAAATGAGGTTCACTAGCATAAAATAAAAGAAAGAAAAAGTCAAACTAGTGTCCGGCCCAACAACTCAACACTTCTCAAGCTGAGCATAGATATCAATTATGCTCAACTCCCTTAGTTAAAACATCAACTAACTACTCTTTAGATGTGATGTGTTGTAGACAAACTTCCTTTGAAGAAACTCTCTCCAATATGAAATGTCTATCTACCTCAATATGCTTCTGTGATGCTGAATAGGATTATGGGCTATATTGATAGCCACTTGATTATCATAGTACAACATCATTGGCTTATTGTAGACAATGCCCAACTCTTCCGAAAGAGATCTAAGCCACATTAATTCAGATATACTATGGGGCATTGCTTTGTACTTTACTTCAGTTGAAGACTTTGCCACCATTGGCTGTTTCTTACTTCTCCAAGAGACATGACTGCTAGCAACTAAAATGCGATACCTAGATGTAGACTTTTTATCATCAATACAACCTATCCAGTCAGCATCTGCATAAGCTTCTAACCTCGTATTTTCATGATCAGAAAATAGAATTCCTTTCCCTGGTGATCCTTTCAAGTAGTAGAAAATCTTTTCTCAATAACCAAATGAGTGTCCCTAGGAGCATTATGTTTCAAATATATAGGAGTGGAGGCAGGCTTAACACCAAGTTTCTCAGTTTGAACCAGCAAATCAAACACATATTTTTGCTGAGAAATAAAGATACCATCCTTAGATGGGCAACTTCAATTTCCAAGAAATACCGCAGCTCACCCAAGTCCTTTATTGCAAATTTTGTATTAAGAAAATGCTTGTGTTTTCCAATTTCTTGCACATCATCAACAGTAACTACAATAGCATCAATATAAATAATAAGTATGGTCTCCAAACCATCTTTCCTCTTCACAAAGAGGGTATGATTTGATTTGGTCTGAACATAACCAAATATAATAAAGCCATTATGAAATTTCTCAAACCAAGCTTGAGGTGATTGCTTGTGCCCATAAGCAAAATGACTACCACTATGCAAAACAATCCTACTTTCAACTGGATCAGCAACGACCAGCAACAACAAATGCTCACTGTATAAACTAGCAAGGCTTCTCCTACTTCATGTGAAACAGGTGATTGAAACTCCATAAAGCAAAATAAGGCACAAGACTATAATATCACCATAAAAGAATAAAGGCTACAGTAGAGGCATATTAACTGTTCTAAGACAGTGACACGAATTTAAAAGAATGATAAAATACAACAAATGAGGAAAAGAAGAGAAGACAGGTTTTAATGAATTTTTGCATGATTGTGCACATCCATGGTGGAGAGAGAAAACAATATTTAGTATAGGAGACACATACAGGAGGAGACAACACCGTTCTCCCTTGTACACCCTAGCTTATGGTTCTACATCTTCACAACAAGACTATTGGCTTAAATAAGATCATATCTGAAGGTTTGAAAGGGAATCCTATTCTAAACACCTGACCTCCCTGAAAGTGTGTGCTTTCCAGTCCAGTTCTCATTACCTGAATATAGACACATTTATTTACAACACCAAACACCAATTAACATTCGTCAAATAAAGAAAAAAAATTAGTCATACCATTTGTAAGTTTGCAAATCACAAATCAGATTTTTTCAAATGGGTATCCCTTTATGAGAAGAGAATAACTTCACCACCTACAACACCACAATGTCCCCACCATTATGGTTGCTGGAAAAGGCAACAAGAAATTTAGAGAAGAAAGGGTTTAGATCCCTTTAGAACCCTAGACCAATTCCCTTGGGAAATGAAAAAACACTGATTTGTGGGGGGCTACAAAAATCATAAAGAATCATGTACAGATCTGATTTCTTTATGGAGCTGATACTATGACTTGATACCTACAAAAGAAGAATCAAAGAGCACAGAAAAGAGAAGAAAAGAAAAGCAAAATGGGAGGAAAAATGGCCACATACAACATCTGACCCATTAAAAATATAAAACAGCAAATGATATCAACTAAACTACCTCCATACAGGTTACATAACTTCTGGCCCATAAATCAACCTAAACATCCACTATTCAAATGAGATATATACCCTTTAAATATTGTTTCTTTCTAGCAAGGTTTTATGTTCAAGTATCATTATTCCTTTCAGGATTTTTTTTTGACTGGTCGTGTTTCTTCTTTTGTGGGTTGGTCATGGTTAATTTCCATTTCTTTCTGTTAATGCCTGTTTGACATTACTTGAATGCAGAATAAATATTTCTGATGATGACATTTCATATTGGGAGAATACTGGAATTAATCCCACACTTAGCATAAACAGTATGCGTGATGTGGTACGGATCTTTGTAAATGGCCAGCATGCAGGTAATTGGAAGGAACATTATGCAGTGTAATAAAGATATGAATACACATTCAATGGTAGTGATGGGAATACAATAAAAATGATTATACATACAAAAGTCACTTTTTGTTTCTATGGTTGGTTTGCAAGTTGCATGGACATTGACATGGGAGTAAGAATCTGTTGCATGTCCAAGAAACAAATGTGGTGGCTATGTACAGTGCTGAAGCTTGGTACAGAGCAATGCCCCACGGAGTGGCTGAGAATATGTAGATAAAAAATTTGTTGGGTGAGCTGGTGTTTGCAGTTGATAGTCTCATGTCCCTTTATCAGGGAGAAGCTTGTTAGTGGGGAAGTGTGCACTCCCTATGTCAATTCAGAAGAGTAGCTTGCGGATATCTTCATAATAGGTCTTCATCACTTGCAGCACAATGACTTTATGTGACAAGTTGGGCATGATTGACATGTATGTCCCAACTTGAGGGAGAGTGTTAAAGCTGTCAATAGTTTGCAATGTAGTGCTGTAGAACATTTTTGTCCTTTTACCTTATTTGTTAATATTATTGGGTTTCCCTACTATAAATAGAAAGGCTGGTACCGCTAGCCCAATCTTTCGACTCTCCATGATATGTTTCTCTTTTCTTCTCTATTCGCTCTTCTCCCATTGTTTCTTCTTTTCTCCTTTTCTCTTACTTTTATCAAGAAAACACTGATAAAAAAGGGAGAATATTGAGAAGAAAAAGGTTGCAATAAATAAACATGCAACATGGTAATTGAAGACTCAAAATATAATTACGTTTATCGAAAATTCACATTGCATGACATTAAAAGGCACTCCTGGTTGGACATTGAAAAACTCAAGTTTCCAATCTAATTGCAATAATTTTTAACAGTACTTGTTAATAATTTATTTCAGGCGCATGTGAAATTAAGTAGATACTTACCCAATTCACCAAACAAAGCATTGCAAAATGGACATAGATTTGGCACAATCAATACATATCTAAATCATGCAAACATGTTTTGTTATTTATGACATTATACTTTGGTGAAGATGAATGGTCCAGGAGCCACAACTAGGACAATCTTTTGGTTTTTGATTGTCTGTTTCACAAGCTTATTCTGTGGAGACACTTGATGTACTATAGTTTTGTGGTCCCTGTTGTACTATAGTCTTAGTCTTATTTTCTTCTTTTTCATCTTTCAGACCTCTAAGGGTTCTTTTGTAATTCTTTACTTTTCTTCTTCAGCCCTTCAAGGCCTCCTTTGTAATTATACATGATTAATATATATTTTGACTCATTTGGGGTGGGGGTCAAACATTACAGTAGACACCCTTAAAACCTTTGGTGTTCTCACGAACTGGAAGATTGATATGGTATTAGAGCGGGTCATGTCTACCAGCTGCTGATTCGATTAGCTTCTTGGATTATTAGAGGATTGTTTGAGTATTTTGATTGCTATCAAACTCTGGTTGAAGGTTTTTTGAAGGCTGTTTTACTCAGTGGAAGCTGAAAGGTTTTTTATCTGGAAAAGACACTCAGCAGTCAGTTTTTTCTTTTTTCCTCTAAATTGGCTGATTCAATCAGCCTAAGACTCTATAGTTGGTGTTGCCCAGGCCTCCTTTAACTTGTTATTGGTCTGCTTTGAAGAATGGTTCGGTTGTGATAGGGTTTTGATCCCACCCTTATAGTTGACAGTCCTGCAACCTTCCATTTTGGGACTGACATTGATGTAACCCTATTATTCTGAGATTTCTGTAGCATAATCTCAGTTTATTTGGTGAAGTATTACATCAGTATTGATCTTGAACTGTTACTCATTTAAGTTGGGTGGTTAATCTCCATTTCTTCCTTCTTTTAGCTTCATTTTGAGCTCTGTTAACCTGTTTTGGACTATGGTCGTGATTCTGAATGTTTGAGAAGGCTGATATCATTCCCGTAAAGTTAGATGGAACTAACTACAGCATGTGGAAGTTCCATTTTGACTTCTTTGTTGAAGGGAAAGGCCTGGAGGGATATTTGAATGGGAAGGTTACTAAGCTGGATGGAATTAATACAATGGCTTATTCACAATAGAAGTTGGACAATGGGAAAATAGTCTCTTGGATACTAAGCTCAGTTGTTTCTCATATTGCAATATCAATGAGAAGAATGCATATTTCTTATGAGATGTATGCATACTTGAAGAAGGTGTATATTGATCCAACGTGTCTAGACAATATTGGATTGAATTTGAGATTTTTGCCTATTGCTAGTAAGAAGATTCGTGAATATTATGCCGGTTTGGTTGACTTGTGGGCAGAATATGAGCTTGTCCATACAGACCCTCGGACCTTGCAGAATGTGTTGAGTATCTCTAGCAGCACTTTGAGAAGAGGAAAGTGAATCAATTCCTTATGAGACTTAGGCCTGAATATGAGATAATCGGGTCTAATATTTTGAGTAGAGGAACTCTTCCGGATTTGGATTTAGTGATTGGTGAATTGTTGAGGGAGGAGACTGGACTCTTAACTGTTGCAAGTATTGATGGGAAATCAATTGAGTTAGGGGCTGACACAACTTTTGTTGTTCGAGGAAACAAGAAATCTAGTGCTAAGGACTTCTTCAAAATACAATGTTATGAATGCAAGGGGTTTGGTCACATTGCTTCTCATTGCAAGAAAAAGAATGTTTGCACTTATTGTAAGCAACATGGTCACATCATTCCAAACTGTCCGGTTAGGCCATCTAAAGGTGTCCAGAAGCAGTGCCAGCCACGTGCATATCAACTGACTAAAGGACAAACCACTGATATCTCCTCTACCAAGGGTGATTCTTCTGATAAGGGTGAGCCTTTTGCATCTATGGTTGAAGAGAAAATTCGGCAACTGGTATCCTTTGCTATTTCCTTTGCATTTTTTGTTTTTGGCCTATCTGGTGAGTTTTCTTATTATTGTTCTTCTCAATCTTATATTTGGATCATTGATTCCGGAGCAATTAATCATATGACAGGAGTTTACCCTGAATCACTAGATAGCATTTCTAAAGCCCATCATAGACATATCATTACTGCTAATGGTGAAAAGTTGAATATCATTAGTAGTAATGACCTGTCTAAGTTGTCATCTACTACCTCCTTCCTCTTACCAAAACTTTTTTTGTTCCTAACGTTACTACTAATCTGATTTCTATTGGACAACTTGTTGACGAAGGATATACACTTACATTTTCTCATGATGGTTGTTTGATTTAGGACCGGTACACTAGGAAGGTGAAATGGAAGGGGCGTAGGTTGGGTTGTTTATTCGCATTGGATTTTGAGAAATTTCTTCTTGATGTTTAGTTAGGAAAAGAAATAACGTTTATGGTATAAACATTTGGGACATCCACATTTAAAAAAATTGAAAATTTTGTTTGATTAGGTTCTATTAAAAATAAAATCCCATCTTTAAATACTTTTGATACCTCATGTGTTTCTTGTTGTTTGAGCAAAAGCTACATTCTACCCTTTCCTCACATTTGAGCATGCCACTTCACCATTTGAAATTATACATAATGATGTTTGGACCTCAATTGCTATTTCTCGACTTGGATACAAGTACTTTATGTTGTACTTGGACCTCAATTACTTTCTAAGGCAAATCAGAAGTATATCCTACATTTTGGTTTTTTCATGCTATGATACAAGTTCCGTTTCAATCTCATATACGTATTCTCCATTCAGATTTAGGGGGAGAATACATTGATGGAAACTTTTATCCTATATAAGAAGTCATGGGATACAAGTTCAACAAAGTAGTCCAAACACACCTCAATAGAATGGAGTGGCTGAGCATATTAATGGTCATGTACTTAGTGTTGTGAGAATCCTGCTACAAGAATCTCATGCTCCTTCGTTTTGGGTAGAGGTTGCTAACACTACTGTTTTCTTGATAAATTATGTTCCCTCCTTTGGTCTTTCTAATATGTTTCCTTTCTAGAAACTATTTGGTCATCCTCTAGTCTTATCTAGTTTCCATGCTTTTGGGTGTCTTTGCTTTGTTCATTTTCTGTCTCGTAAACGTTCCCAGTTATTTGCTCAGTCTGTTATGTGTGCCATTATGGGATATAGTCCAGATCACAAAGGATTTCATTGTTATGATCCCTTTGTTCGTCGCATTCGTATTTCTCGAAATGTTGTTTTCTTTGAGCATATCTCCTTTTTAGTTGTTGCTAGGCTATCTGCTCCATCTGTTTCTGTTTTATAGAAATTTGACTCACAAAATGTTTCTCCTCTAGCTGGTGCAAAAGATTTTTTCATCTTTTCTCACAAAAGGTTATGTGCCCAAGATCCTATGCCTACAACCCCACATCCTCCCGGCCTGGATCATCCCTCCATTGATGCTCTCGTAAGTGATGTTCCTTCCGATTTTGTTTCTATTCCTTTCACAACTCTTCGTTGGTCCTATTATATTTCTAGACCTCCTGATCATTATTGTTTCCCTTCAAACCATAATTACTTGTTTGCTATGTTATTTGTCACAAATATTCCCTACTCATATTAGCAGATCAGTTGTCATTGGTGAGAAACTATGGATGCAGAAATTCATGCCTTACAAGAGAATGACACTTGGGATTTAGTTGTTCCTTCCTCAGATGCTTTAGTCATTGGAAGTCATTGGGTTTGCACCATCAAGTTGAAGTTTGATGGTTCATTGAACTGGTACAAAGCTCGTTTTGTTGCTTAAGGTTACACCCAAGAGTATGGCATCAACTATGAAGAGACATTTGCTTCCGTTGCCAAGATTACTATAGTCTGTATCCTCCTATCTCTCTCTACTGTGCATTCATGGGCCATTTATCAGTTAGATGTGAAGAATGCCTTTTCGTTGTGAACTAAAGGAGATAGTATACATGAAGCACAGTAGAGAGAGATACTTACGAAATGCAAGAAACAACAAATAGTTTCTAAGTCATCTACAGAAGCCGAATATAGGGCTATGTCATTTGTGTGTAGTGAGATTGTTTGGTTTCAATCTCTCCTTGCTAATCTTGGTGTTCACCTCCCTACACTTATTTCTCTCTATGTTGATAACACTAGCACCACCAAGATTGCGTCTAATCTAGTGTCTTATGAGAGAACCAAGCACATTGAGGTGGACAGGCACTTAATTAGGGATTTATTTCTTCTTGGCTCCATCTCTCTTCCACATATTGCTTCCAATTTGCAGATTGCTGATATACTTACGAAGCCTATGATGGGATCTAGACATCTATATCTGGTGGGCAGACTGATGCTTATGTCTCAGCATCAGTTTGAGCCTTTGAGGGGGAGTGTGGAGACACTTGATGTACTGTAGTTCTATGGTCCATGTTGTACTATAGTCTTAGTCTTATTTTTCTTCTTTTTTATCTTTTAGCCCTCTAAGGGCTCTTTTGTTATTCTTTGTTTTTCCTCTTCATCCTTTCAAGGGATCAATTGCAATTATACATAATTATATATATATATATATATATATATATATATATATATATATATATATATTTACTCATTTTGGGTAGGACTCCAATATTACTGTAGACACCCCTGAACCTTTGGTGTTCTCACGATTTGGAAGATTGACATATTCATATTTAGCAATTCCCCTTGTAGGAGTCAAGTTTTATGATTAAGGTGACAAAGCCTCAAATTTTAATCTGCTGAGGATCCGAAACCAGTGATGGTTAAGAAACCCAACCTTGATGTATTCACAATAATACACTGACAATCCCTTGATTACCCTGCAGTTTGCATACAAAGTCCAACCACATGATCATTACCCCTTTAATACACTATTCCCACATCCATCTTCAGTGTGTAATGAATGATCATTGACCTGCATGCTCATCCCAGTCATGTGATTCTGCATATGTAAATAAAGCATAGGACTAAAATGCACATATCTTACTAATCTTATTTATTTTGTTTATTTATATTTTTTAATGCTCACATAGTTCAAGATAGTTTCACCCAAGTTGATATATCTTTTGGAAATGAAGGCAGTACAGTTGGACGTTGGGTCCAAGTGGTGCATCCTCTAAATTTATCACAAGGATACAATGAGCTGACAATATTATCTCAGACAGTGGGCTTGCAGGTATTTTTAATTAAAAGAATACTTTAGATGCATCTTATCCTAGCATTTAATAAAAGATAAGCTGTCAATCTTCTTTCTAGAACATTGCGATCTGCATATTGTCTGAAGTTTTGTCTAACCAGAATCTCATGAAGACTCTGGCATTTGCTGTTTTATCCATGTTAATGTGTTTTATCATGTGGTGGTATCAATTTAATGAGATAACGCTATTTTCCTCTGCTGTAGTATCTACATATTACTTGCAGTTTTGGATGTGGTCATGGGTTACTCTGTGGAGTAGCCAAATTTGGAGAAGTTTATCCCATATCTCCTGAATTAAGATTCCAATTTATCAGCAAAATTGCATTTAATACATTTGGCACAATATACTACAAAACTACACATCATATAGACAATACTGGTAAAGCACCCAAAATTGACTTAGTCAAGGGAGTTGATTTTGATGAGGAAGTCAAGGAAGAACACTAACTCCAAGTGAAGCGGACTATGGCTATATTTTGATGTAATGTAGTTTGATGGAATAAATCAGAAAGTGGCAATTTGAGACGAATGAGAGGGAATTTGGGAGTTAATTTCTTCAAATAAAGGATCTAAGGAGGGGGAGTTAACACCTTAATGAGAGGCAATTGAATGGAGTGTAAAATAATAGTTTAAATTACATGTTTTTGCTCACAGTTAGAGAAGGAACAAATTCAAAAGTGGGGGTGTTTAGTGAAGAAAAAGTCCAAAAATCTCATTAATTTAGTATACAGTAAATATAAGATTTAATGAGAGGGGGATAGGAGTTAATACCTTAAATATAGGGAATGGAGTGAATTAATATAACTAGTAGATCAGATTGTGTTTTTTCCCCTTATGATAAAATGGGACTAAATTCAGCAGTAGGGTTATTTTAGTCAAGAAAAATTCTAGAATCTAGACGTCATTCCCATTTGTAATAGTAGTACAGATTAGTCCACATTTTGAAGAAGATAATAGGGATAAGATTTTCTTTTGTACAGTCTAAATGCTTCGTCTTAAAGCTTTTGGGTCCTGTTATAGATTTTGGTTTTCCATTATTTGGTACTAAATTTCTAATTAGTAAATGATTAATAACGGAGAGGGACTTAATTTCATTGTCTCTTTTATATTATTTCAATTAGAACTATGGTGCCTTCCTTGAGAAAGATGGAGCAGGATTTAAAGGACAAATTAAACTGACAGGATTGAAAAATGGAGAGATGGATCTTACAAATTCATTTTGGACTTATCAGGTAAACTTTCTTTTATTCATGTGGGTTCTTCTTGAGCACCTTTTTTAGTATCAACGTGCTATCATGTTATATTACCTGGTTGATATGAACGCTAAATAGTAAAAAACTCGATAGGAAAGCGATCCGTCTAATATCTATAACCTTCTTATGAAATGTAGGAGATCATTGCAATGCCCATTAAAATTGTTTTGCTGCTTCCAATTTCTTCCTTGTAACTATCTCTTTGGAAGGGTTTATTACAGGTGCAAATTTGAATTCCTGATTTTAAGAATTTCAGCTGTATCAATTAAGAAATGCTAGGCACAGACCCACCTGAATTGCACCCTTAGGGTTTATAAGTTATCTCCATGATGAAGTCCCAAAATGCATTGAGTTTTGACATGTGTTGCCCCAAACATGGCCATGTTTGCCATCATCTGGTGTATGGTAAAACAAATGAAGATTAGGTTTTGACGGTAAATACATAAAAATTATTAGATTGGAGGCTGGTGATGCATGACATAACTGTAAATTGAGCAGCCCAAAGTATTAATTGATATTTTTTCAACCTATGGTTGAACTGGTTGTTCAGACTGCTTAACCCATCACCCATCCAGAATTCTGGGTCTGTTTCACTACCGAACTGCTTTCCCACAAAATACCATTAATTGGGTGATCTGATCAGTTGAACTGTTTAGCCCGGCCTCTGGGTTACAGATCAAATATTAATAAAAATACTTCTTATTTATTGAATTAATTTTTGTTTAATATGATAATTATATAAGATTAGAGTTATGCCCAATTTTTTCTATAAAACTGTATTTTTCAATAACTTTGTTGTGATTTTATCTATTTTCTATATGTTTTGTTATTTAGCATGACAGCACATTGCCCTGTCTAACCCAAACAGTTGAATCTCAGTCTCCCACCCAGATGAAAAAACAATTATTTTTTTGGGTCAATTTTAAAAACACTGTCCCGTAGCTGAAAAAATCTTGGATTCTTACTTTTATTGTTGTTTATACTTGTTAATGATTGATGGAAGACTTGAGATTAGAGAGAAAAAAAAAGAAATGAAAAAGCAAAATAAGCTGCAGCCATCATTATAATTAATTTTTATAGTAATATGTATTGTAGCTCCTCATCACTAAAAATTAGGAGTGGACAAATTTGCCCCTAAATTGGTGCCTGTCAACATTCCCCCTCAAGCTTGGCATGAATATCATACATTCCAAGCTTTACAAGTTGTCTTCCATCTTAGGTTGAGGAACAACCTCACAATAAACTAGTTGATCACTTAACCATAAAAGGTAGATTTCTCCACTTGCAACTTTGTCCTGAATTTCTGTGTTTAGTATGATCATGATAAATATGGTTTTTATCAATATGAGTAGCTGATTGGTTGTCTCAAAATTAAATTCCAACTCAGTCATGAGAGTTCTTAGGTCTTAGCAAAACTTACCTCGTGTACCATTGCTCATTATTCAGCTTCTGCACTTGACCTAGTAACCACAAATTGTTTCTTACTTCTCCAAGAAATGATGTTCCCATTGATAAATGTATAGTAATCTGAAGCAGACCTATCATTTACAGATCCAGCCCAACTTACGTAAATATATGCCTTCCAACTTTATGACCATGATGAGCACACAATAGTTCTCTACTATGTATGCCTTCCCAAGTATGTGTACATTGTCTTTTCCCCTTATGTAAGGCAAAGGGAAGATCAAGATTAACAGAAGTCCGAACAAGATAAACATAAGGTTGAACGAAAGTATAATCAGCAAAAAACAATAGATGAATTGACAGGAAGAGAAACATTACCTGAATCCGAGGAGATACTGTGGTTGTTGTTCAACTTCAAAAATTATCTTCTTATGCCTAATAGACACCTACAATTCCTATGTTGGCACTTCAAAAGGAACAGGTAGTGGAAGAAAGAGGACTCTGTCTCTATTCAGATAGATTCTCCTCCTGAGGAGAGACATGAAGTTAAAAGAAATACTAGGATTTAAAGAAGGTGACATCATTAGAGGCCATACACTTATATGAAGAAGGACCATAGAATTTATACCCATTTTGAATAGGTGAATAGCCATGGAAACCACACTTTATGGCCTTAGGGTCAACTTAACTTGGGAAAGACTCAAGTCATGAACAAAATAAATACAACAAAAGACTCTCAAGGATCATCTAGTAGCTGATGTGAGCAAAGTAATTTATGTATTTTTAATGGAAACTTATTGATCAAGTTTGTTGTCTGAACAACATCCTCCCAAAATTGAGTGGGAACACTCACTTGAAATAGTAGATCTCTTGCCACCTCACAACATGCATGTGTTTTTTCCTCTTTGCTACACCATTTTTCTGAGGTGTAAAATACAATTATTTTGGTGAATGAATCCTCACTCGAATTATTTTTATCATTATTAGATCGGAAAATCTTTATTCTCTATTTCAAATAGAGTCTCTATCATGTAGGTAAAATTCTTAATGATTATCATAATTTCTTTTGTTAGTGTAGGGGTATTTTTGTCTTTATACCTTGATTAATGTTGCTGATCTGTAAGGTTGTGTTGGAACAAGTGCTCTTAACTTAAGTAAGGGCACATAGGTCTTTTCAGTTATGTTTTAATAATAATATAAATACTTACTGGCCGACTGGGAGAAGTCAAGTTGACTCTTTCAGTTCGAACCAGTATTCTCTCCTCTCTCTCTCTCTCTCTCTCTCTCTCTCTATCACCTTTTCTTCTTCTACATAACTGAACTCAGTCAGGCCGAACTCTAAGGCAGACCTGAATTCTATCATGGTATCAGAGCTTCTTGAATTTGCCTAGATTTCTGCTTGCCTAGGGTTCATTCTCTGCGCACCCTATCTAGGGTTTTCCTTTCTTTTTTCTGTGTTCGATTGGAGATAAGGGAAAGGGCTGAAAAGCAGTGATCGCCCTCTTCCCTTGGAGGTCTCTATGCCTCCAGTCATGTCGTATGTGGTCGGTTGCTGTGATTTCTGAGATCGCCCTCTCCTAGTAGAGGAAGAATAGAGAGCCGAACTGTGTGGGCAGTGGCTGTTGTGTGTGCAGCGGCTGTCGTGTGTGGACTGCTTTCTTGCTCGTATGGGTGTTACTTCAGCGATAAGGTAAGAGATTTCAGTGCATGATATCTGTTATGGATTAAATAGGAGGTGTGTTTCAGACCATATGCTAGGGTTTATGCTGGTTTCTTTGTGCATTTTGAAGGAAGAGATATGATCATATAGTGGTGAGATTTCAGGTAGTTGTAGGAGTAGGGTTTGTGGTGTGAGCACACTTTTTAGCAACAACAAGTGCTGAAATTAGTGTGACAGGTGTGATCTAGGGTTTGTGGTGTAAAGAGCACACATTCCAGCAACAATAAGTGCTGCAATCAGTGTGACAGGTGACCTAGTGGTGTGTAGTGTGCAGATCTTAGTGATAATAGAATTCAGCAAGTGTGCAGAATTAGTGATAATATAATGGGAGACAATAATGATTATAAACCTAGTGTGATGGTGCCTACAGACTACCTGAATGTTCAGATGATTAAATGGGGAGAATTATGCTCATTGGGCTAAATCCGTTGAAGTCTTTCTGAAGGCAAAGAAGAAGGTAAAACACATCAGAGAGGAGAAACCCTCCTCTGACTCTCACGAGTATGAAGACTGGGAGCGAGAGGATGCTCAGATCATCACATGGTTGTGGAACAGTATGGAACCCAGGATTAGTGTGAACTTCATGTTCCTTGATACTGCCAAAGATGTGTGGGGCCATGCGAAGAATTGTATTTGGGGCAGGACAATACAACTAGAGTTTATCAGCTTTATCAAGAGTACTTTAACCTGCAACAGGGCAATTAGAGTCTTGAGGAGTACTATGCCAGCATGAGGAACATACGTAATGAGTTGAATGTCTATCATCCTCTCACTTCTGATGTCAAGATTCATCAACAGAGAGAGTAGCTTGATGTGACTAGATTTTTGGTGGGACTAAAGTCTGAATATGAACCAGCACGGGCTCAGATATTAGGGGGATCAACTCTTTCGTCCCTAGAAAAGGTATTTGCTCGACTCTGGAGGATTTCTATCGGATCTACTGAGAACTCTAATATCTCAGATAGATCTGCTTTGCTGCATCGAGAGGCCATGGTGTTAGAGGTGGAGCTCGGGGAGCTCAGTCTGGCCGTGGTGGTGGTAGTGGTTCTACATATGGCCGAAGTGGCAATGGTGGGTCTACTCATAATCGTGGTGGTGGTCGTACTAGGAGCAAAGATTCAGGGGGAGCTCGTGGTAGAGGACGTAGCTCAAGCCCGAGGAAGTGCACTCATTGTGGTATTGATGGACATACCATCAACTATTGTTATGATCTACATGGTCCTCCCTCAACCTGGGCCAATCATGCCGCGACCGGTGACTTAAGTTCCAGCTTTAGACAGGAGAATCATTCATCTGACCAGATGCCTCCTACATCCATAGATGGTCCCATGAAGGAGATGGTGAGTGTTCCCCGTGATGAATATGAGAGGTTTATCCAATCACAGTAGAACACAGCTCGACTTTTGCTCACTCAGGTATGGCTTGTCTGGCATCTACACCCAATCCTTGGATCATTGACTCTGGAGCCTCCGATCACATGACGGAAACTCCAAGTGTGTTTTCCTCCTTATCTCATTGCTCAACATCACAATCTGTCACCCTTGCTAATGGTTCCACATCCTCAATTTGTGGTGTTGGTAATGTTGACCTAGATCCTGTATCCCTCTCTTCAGTTCTGTATGTTCCTAAATTGCCTTTTAACCTTATGTCTGTTAGTAAGCTGACCAAATCACTTAACTGCTCCATTACATTTTATCCTTCTATGTGTGTTTTTCAGGATCTCAAGATGGGGATGAAGATTGGTGGAGGGCATGAAGCAGGTGGACTGTATTATCTTGACGGTGGTGGTGGTAGAACTTCAACAGCTCTCCAGCCATCTCTTTCTCCTCTCCAGTGGCACTGCCGATTTGGTTATCCGTCACTAAAAGTCTTGAAGTCCTTGGTCCCGTCCTTGAGTCAGCTTTCTGTTTTGGATTGTGAGTCGTGTCAGTTTGGGAAACACCATCGTGTTCCCTTTAGTTCTAGGGTTGATAACTGTGTGTCAAGTCCTTTTTGTTTAGTTCATTCAGATGTTTGGGGTCCTTATAAAGTGATGTCATATAATGGATACAGATATTTTGTCATTTTTGTGGATGATTTTTCAAGGATGACGTGGCTCTATTTAATGAAAGAAAGAAGTGAATTGTTTACCATTTTTCAAAAATTTTATGCTGAGATTCGTAATCAATTTGGTATCCACATCAAAGTTTTTTGTTCTGATAATGGCCGCGAATATTTATCCTCGTCATTTCAGGAATACCTGGACCAACACGGCATTATACATCAGACCTCGTGTACCTACACCCCACAACAAAACGGGGTGGCTGAGAGAAAGAATCGCCATCTCCTTGAAACAACAAGATCCTTAATGCATCACGTGCATGTTCCCAAACCTTTTTGGAGTGATGCAGTGCTTACCTCTTGTTTTCTGATTAATCGGATGCCCACGTTCATCTTTGATGGTCATTCTCCGTTTCAGGTCTTGTTTCCCACTTTATCTCCGTTCCCTCTTATGCCGAGAGTTTTTGGGTGTGTCTGCTTCGTCCATAATCGGATGCCCAAGACTGCCGGCAGCTGATTTCAATCATTGAGATTTGTTTTGCAAAGTTTATTTTGTATGAGATATAGAAGTATATATATTATGGTTTCTAAGATGTTTGCAAAAGGTTTTAATTCCCGGGATCCATATAAGTAGAGAATGCAACACTGTTCCTTGCAGCCGAGGGAGAGATCCTCTCTTGTCGGGCAGTGTATGATCATTAGTCCACAACCTTATTTGATTCATGTTATCTACATAGATATGGCTTTTAATCTATGTTCCATTCCCATTTATTCATCTCCAAGATTTTCCTCCTATCTCAGTGACGGAGACTGCGAATTATGTCTCTAGAAATGTGGGAAATCACATAGGGTGCATGGAGTCAGCTGTTTCAGCTGCATAGCCCCACCACCTTTTTGTGAAGGATCACATCCACTCATCTTATGAGCTTTCTCTTTGGCCTCTGTCAGACAAGGTTCATTGCCATTTTAGGTTAAACCTTTCTGTCTAGTGAGTGCTCACCCATCATATTCATGAACGCAAGGTACCGTGAGAGAGTCTACCATTTAAGGATCTGCCCCTCCCACATCGGTCTATGACGCTCCTATCATCTTATGAAACATTCCAACAGATCCATTAGAAAATGGATAGCCCAATTTTATGGTGTGTTTCCTCATTACTGAAGGACCCATCTTCATGATAATGATGGAAGGCCTTTAGAGAGTTCATCATATGAATCTCCTTATTACATGCACCCATATTTCAGGAGGGAACAAAATATTACGCCCTAGTTTAATTTAGGTCAAGCCAAAGTGGCTCCCACTGACTTTCATAAAGCCAGATTTCGATGGGCCCTAAACGGCTAGGGTTCCTCATGGTTTCTCTTGGGGAGGAAGCTGATTTGGTGCCCACCACGAAGGGAGATCATCCAATGGTCTTAAGGACACCATGGCAATGATGTGCATTCAGCCATGGTGTGCGTAAGAGCCACTGTCGTATCAGCATGGGCCAAATACTTATGGCCCACGAACATTGCACATCACACATCCATACATCATATGCATGAAAAACAGAATTGATCCAATCAATTAATATCTGTAAAACCCATAATTAAAGCCCATAATAATCCATAATATTATTGATTAATATTATGTAGGTATATGGGCTGAATAGCAAAGAGCAGTTCGACCCATATAGCTTTTATGCAGTTAATGGGCTAAATCGGTTTTAACATATTCAAACTGGGTTTTACAGATGTGGGGCTGAATTGCATCTTGCAATTAAGCATCAAATCCTGGACCCAAGAATGAAAAGTAGGACTGAGAATAGCCTCTATCGAACCACAGATTTGGTCCAACTAGTTTGGTCCAATCTGGTTCGAATGGGTCTAGGGTTTGATCTTTAATTCAAGATTTAATTCAAGATTTTGATATGAAATTAAATTATTGATGCAAGACCTTCAAGAATCAAAAAGGGGGACTGTTCGTAGGTCTGCTTCCCTGTAAAACAAAGGTTAGTACACAGTCTCAGACGGGCGAACCCTAATCTATGAAAATCTCCTCCTTGCGCCTTCTGCTTCAACTTTGAATGAAATAAAATAGAAAACCTAATTTCTATTAATATTACATCAAATTGAATTCCTATACATTCTGTCTAAAAAAAATTATTTACAGACCAAGAACGTAAAAGAATAGCAAAACGCAAATTTCTTGCGCCATATAAAGATTTTGATCTCCACCGTACGAACAACCAATAAATCAAGAAAAATATAAAGAACAATTCTAAACATAATTCAGATTTATAAAATTTAATTTCAGATCAATCGCCCAAAAATCTAGGAACCGATTTCCTAGAAAATCACTAATTTGTGCAAATTGGGTAAAACGCCTTCTGCCCATTTGTGCAGTTCTAGATCTGGTTAATTTCAGTTCAAGATTTGAACCTGGCTCTGATACCACTGAAGGGATGAGAGATCCATCATATGGATGGCCGAACCCTATAGGTAGGTTGGGCGAAATTTCAAAAAATTTCTCTCTCCCATGTGGGAATCACATTCCTATTTTAGAAAACTGCATTTTCAAGGATCAATCTTGAATCTAAACCAGACCAGATTTGAAACCAAAAGGGAGTGGAGGGTTATACCTGATACGAAGTAATAGTAACCTCCAATGAAGATGTTCACGCCCAAGGATGAATGCAAAGACCGATTCCACCGAAGATGACACGGTGCTGGATGAAGCAGAATCAGTAGGATGATTCTTCAGCAAGAATCTGATGGAAGGCGTGTGAGCACGACTTCATATCACCTTTTCTAGCAAAAGATGATATCAATAACCCTTTCTTGATTGCTCCCAAAGTGGAGATCGAACTAGTTATGGCGGCAATAGCAGGAGAGAGCAAGAGCAGAAGATTGAGACAGTCCAACTGTATGCTATCTTCTCTCTTGAATCAGTAGACTGAAGGATGAACTGGAGATTCGCCCTGCTCCTCTATTTATAGCCTTAAAGAGAGCATCTCCTAATCCCATTAGGAGTTTCCTAATCCAAATCTTGTATTTGGATCTGGACTCTCTTTAAGAGATAAGGATAATCCCTTATCTTATCTACAGATAAAGATCAGCCCTCCTAATCTAATTAGGAGTTTCCTGATCCAAATCTTTATTTGGATTTGGACTCTCTGAGTGGATAGGGATAATCCCTTATCCTATCTACTGATCTAAATCCTAGAACCGACCCTTCTTAATTAATCTTATTAAGCCAATTCGAATTGGGCTTTAGGCCCATTAAGTCCATGTGCTCACATAACCTTCAAACTGGTGCCCGGTTGGATATCCTTGTAATGCGTGGGACCCAAACATTCATCTACACATCAGCCACATGGGTTCAGCCCAGCCTCTGTTACAAGGCCTGGCCGAATTCACTATAGGAGACAGTGAACCCCTGAGTCCATCACCATGGGCTCTTAATGGGCTCAACATTTACACTAAATGGTCATTGGGTCAAGCCACCTTATAAAAACCCAAGGACTGTGGGTAGATGCAAGATTAGCCCATCAGGTATTACCCTCAATGGTCTTACACTTGACCTCTCAGCCCATAATGATCAGACACTGCCCGACAAGAAAGGAGATCTCCCTTAGCTGCAAGGTACAGTGTTGCTCTCTCTATTTATATGGATCCCGGGAATTAAAACCTTTTGCAAACATTTTGAAACCATAATATATATATGTATATTTCTATATAAATATATTTTGTAAAACAAATTTCAACAATTGAAATCGGCTACCGACAGTTTTTGGTTTCCATCAGAGAGAGTGCATCCCCGATCATTCACTTTGTTCGACAAAGGGGCCGATCCTGTCACTATGATCACCCACTCAAATGAATTGTCGGATTATCCCAACATACCCAGGTTTTGACCCCCTCTAAGGATCTCATTGATTGTCATATCAAAGACAGCCCAATCCAACACTTAGTGCATTTTCATAATCAAGTCTACGGGTTAGGTGTAGCATTCCAGTTTTGCCCATCTATCTCCAAGGTCCAGGGCAATATTGGAATTCTGGTCCGGTTCAGGGTTTCAAGAAAACCCACACTACATGTACCTCAGGTCTCACCTTGGCAGCTGAGACAAGCCACTCCAACCAACTTGGCGGCACATCAGTGTCAGCCTTGAGGATAAATCTCCCCAGATCTATCCAACGGCTGTGAAGATTCTAAACTAACACGAGTCTCATAAGTGTCCAGTTTAAGGGTATTACATAGAAACACACCATCATAACATGAATCAAATATGTACTTTATTCATTTACATTAAATGTCATAAGGTACATCGTTCTGATTGGAGCTAAGGGCATACACCGTCTAACAGTGGTGGTGGACCCATGTATGGTCGTGGTGGTGGTGGCATGTATAATCGTGGTGGTGGTCGTGTTGGAGGACGAGACTTAGGGGGAGCCCGTGGTAGGGGACGTGGTAATACTTAGAGAAGGTGTACTCACTGTGGTATGGAGGGACATACTATCAACTTTTGCTATGATCTACATGGCCCGCCTTCAACCTGGGCAAATCATGCAGTTGTAAATGGTGGTAGCTCAAGACAAGACTTTCAAGTTACTGATCAGATCCCCACTACATCTACAGATACTTTCAGAAAAGAGATGGTGAGTGTTTCACGGGATGAGTATGAGCGGTTCATTCAGGGCACATCTCAACAGAACATGGCTACCCTTGCACACAGGTACGACTTGTCTGGCATCCACACCTTCCTCTTGGATTTTAGATTCTAGAGCTTCCGATTATATGACTGGAACTCCAGGTGTGTTTTAATCCATTTCTCCATCATCCACTTCCCAATCTGTTACTCTTGCCAATGGCTCTACATCAGCCATACGTGGTGTTGGTAATGTTGACACAGACTCATTATCCCTCTCCTTAGTTTTATATGTTCCCAAGTTCCCTTTTAACCGGATGTCTGTTAGTAAATTGACTAAGTTTCTTAATTGCTCAATAACTTTTTACCCTTCCTCTTGTGTGTTTTAGGATCTCAAGACGGGGATGAAGATTGGTGGAGGGTAATGCCTGATGGGATAATCTTGCATCTGCCCACAGTCCCTGGGTGTTACAAGGTGGATTGGCCTAGGGACCACTTAGTGTAAGTGTTGGGTCCATAGAGTCCATGTGATGGGCTCAAGGGGTTCACTGGGCTTTCTCGTGAATTCGGCTAGGCCTTGTAAGAAAGGCTGGGTCGAACCCTTGTGGCTGATGTGTAGATCAATGCTTGGGTCGCACGCCATACAAGGAAGCCCAACTGGGCAGCAATTTGGAAGGCTAAATGAGCACATACTCTTATTGGGCCTAAAGTCCATTTCAAACTGGGCTGATTTGATCAGTTAAAGAAGGGGCGAATCTGAGATTAGATTAACAGATAGGATAGGGTCTTACCCTATCCACTCAGAGAGTTCGAATCTGAATACAAATTCAGATCTGGAAACCTCCTAATCAGATTAGGAGAGGGCTGATCTAATTTGCAGATAAGATAAGGGTCTATCCTTATCTCTTAAAGGGAATTCAGATCCAAATATGATTTGGATCAGCAACTCCTAATGGGATTAGGAGCTGATCCCTTTAAGGTTATAAAAGGAGAAGGGGGCGGCAGCTTTAGAAGATCTTCACATTCAAATCGGAGAGAGATCACAGCACCCAGTGAGACTGAGCTGTTTTCTTTTTGCCACCTCCTTCCTGCCGCCGCCATAACTGCCAGTTTGATCTCCTTTTAGCAGGAACAATTAAGATTGGATCTTGATATCAGTCTTTGGAGAAAGGCTGATCTGAAGTTGTGCTCACACCCTCCAGCGATTTCTTGTGAAGGGTTCGGTTCGTTGGACGAACATTGCTGATTCTGCTCCATCCTACACTGCTTCTGGTTTCAGATCTGGTTTGATTTATGGTTCAAGATTGATCATTGAAAATGCAGTTTTTCTAAAACAGGGAATGTGATTCCTAGATGAGGGGAGAGGAAATTTTTGAAATTTTGCCCAATCTACCTACTGGGTTCGGCCATCCATATGATGGATCTCTAATCCCTTCACAAACCTCGTGTACCTACACCCCTCAACAAAATGGGGTGGCTGAAAGAAAGAACCGTCGCCTTTTGGAAACTACTCGTTCCCTCTTACATCAGATGAATGTCACCAAACCCTTTTGAAGTGATGCCGTACTTGCATCCTACTTTCTTATTAACCGCATGCCCATGTCTATCCTTGAAGGTCAGTCCCCTTTCTTTGTTCTGTTTCCCACGTTGTCTCCTTTTCCCCTTACTCCTAGAGTTTTTGGGTGTGTGTGTTTCGTTCATAATCTTGGGCCTGGAATGGACAAGTTAGATGCTAGATCCATCAAGTGTGTCTTTCTTGGTTATTCCAGGACTCAAAAAGGGTATAAGTGTTATAATCCTCGTTCTTGGCATTCTTTTTTGTGTTCTGATGTTACATTTTTTGAGTCTGTTCCTTTCTTCTCCAGGTCGGGTTCTTCTTCCTCTGTTGCCATCACCCCCTATTCTAGTTCCTGTTGAGGATCCCGTTCCTCTTGTTCTAGTTGTGACCCAGTCTTTGCCTCTAGTGCAGCTACCTGAGAGTGGACCACCTATCTGGCAAGTGTATACACATCGTCAGGTACCGGCTCCTCCCGCAGCTTCATCACCGTCGATAAATCAGGCAGTTGTTCCCACCCCAGCCCTAACCCCAAGTTCTAATCTTGATCTTCCTATTGCTTTGCGGAAAGGTAAATGCAGTTGCACTCTCCACCCCATTTCCAATTAAGTTTTTGTATCTCACCTTTCGGCTTCCCATTGATAGATTGTTTCTATGTTGTCCTCTGTCTCTGTTCCCAAGGATGTCTAGGAAGTCCTCACTTCTCTAGGGTGGCGCCAAGCAATGGAAGAACTCTCGGCCCTAACTCGTACTCATACGTGGGACCTCACCACTCTTCCATCTGGTAAGCATGTTGTCGGCTGTAAGTGGGTGTACATGGTTAAATACTTACCTGATGGGAGTGTTGAACGGTTGAAAGCTCGGTTAGTTGCCAAAGGTTATTCACAGTAGTATGGTATTGATTACACAGACACCTCCCCCGTTGCCAAATTTGGGTCAGTTCGTGTTTTGATTTCTCTTGTTGCTATGTTTGATTGGCCCTTGTTTCAGCTTGACATCAATAATGCTTTTTTACATGGTGATCTTCTTGAGGAGGTGTACATGGAGCAATCACCAGGGTTTGTTGCTCAAGGGGAGGGTGCGAAGGTTGTACACTTAGGAAGGCTATTTATGGACTTAAACAATCTCCCCGTGCATGGTTTGGGAGATTTAGTGAAGTTGTGAAGAAGTTTGGAATGAAACAGTGTTAGGTTGACCATTCCGTATTCAGCTATGAATCAAATGCTGGGAGATTCTCTTGGTGGTATATGTAGATGACATTGTTATCACAGGCAGTGATAGACTAGGGATTGACAAGTTGAAGACTTACTTGCATGATCACTTCCAAACAAAGGATCTTGGCAAATTAAGATACTTCCTAGGGATAGAGGTTGCGAGGTCCAAGAATGGTATTAATTTGTGCCAGAGGAAATATGTTCTTGATCTGCTAGAAGAAATTGGGTTGTTGGGTGCCAGACCAGCTAAAACACCTATGGAATTGAATGTTAAATTGGGTAGTGATACAGGTGAGGAGTTTGAGGATCCGGGAAGGTACAAAAGGTTGGTAGGTAAGCCTAATTACCTAACCATCACTCGACCTGATATCTCATTTGCGGTCAGTTTGGTGAGTCAGTTTATTCAGAACCCTCAAATCCCACACTAGGAGGCAGTCCTAAGGATTGCGAGGTATTTGAAGGGTGCTCCAGGCCGTGGTTTGTTATATAAGAGTGGAGAAAGTCTTGAGATAGAGGGATACACGGATGCTGATTGGGCCGGGTCCATAGCTAATAGAAGGTCCACTACAGGGTATTGCACTTTTCTTAGTGGAAACTTAGTGACATGGAAGAGTAAGAAGTAGAGAGTGGTGGCAAGAAGCAGTGCAAAGGCTGAATATAGGGCTATGGCACACACAACATGCGAACTAGTGTGGTTGAAACATCTCCTAGAGGAGATGGGATATTTGATTGACACTCTTATGAAGCTATACTATGATAATCAAGTTGCAGTTCATATCTCCTCTAATCCAGTGTTTCATGAAAGGACGAAGCATATAGAAGTGGATTGCCACTTTATACTTGAGAAGGTGCTTAGTGGAGTGATAAGTACAACATATGTGAACATAGGAAATCAATGGGCAGATCTGTTTGCCAAAGTGTTTAATCGGGGAAGAGTGGACTACATATGTAACAAGCTGGGACTATATGACATATACTAATCAGCTTGAGGGGGAGTGTTAGAGCTGGCTGTACAAGGGTAATATAGTCCTTTTATTTTTAGTTATATATGTATTGTTCAGATGATGTGGCTCTCACTTAAGTGAGGGCACAATGGTAATTCTTGTATATCTTAAAAGAGTATAAATAAAAGAAGGGCCGACTAGAGGGATTTGAATTTTTCTCTCTAGTTCGGCTGTGACCTTTTGTCCTTCTTCTTCTCTCTCTTCTCCTCTTTCTTCTGATATGAACTTATACAACATTTAGTCTTAGAAAGTAATTTCATTAGCTTCATTGCCATTTCCATTATCTTCCCAGTTCTGAAGTCTTGAACAAAACAATGGTCAAGATTAAATATTACATGACGATTGAAGGGTTTAGTAACATAGTTTTCAAGGTGCCAAGGTGAGGCTAGGTGAAAATGGGTCGCCCAGGCACCTAGGTGAGCCTATGCGGTGGAATCTAAAAATGGAAAACCTACAGATTTCTACCTCTCCTGAGCTAGTTGTTTTGGGTTTTATATATAACCTGCAAATCTCTAAACTAATTTTTGTGCTTGTGGTTCTTGATTCTTGCTTAAAGTATGCAAAACAGGAGAAAATGCTAAAATGAAAGAAGAAAAGAAGGGGGAGGAGCCCCTGTTTCAAATCAGCAATGAAGACAAAAAAAAAAGAATGCAAGAAATTTAAGAATAAAAGGGGGGTGCAGCCCCTGTTTCATCCCAATAAAACGATTCAAAAAGCTTGGAAAAAAGATACAAAAAGAAGAGGGAAAATGGGATGTAGCCTCTCTTTTAAACCGACAAAAAAGGAAAGAAGCAAAGCATAGAACGAAGAGGAAAAGGATGGAAACTGAGAAGAAGAGAAGAGAGAAATTGTAACTGTTTGGTTATTGCGCTTGCAGATTCAAGTGTGTGAGATGAAGTGGAAATTTTCATTCTAAACTAATTTGAACAGGATCTATGGATCTGCCTTACAACTAGGTGCCTACCTTATAGCCTAGGCATGCGGCTTTTCAATTTTTCACATGGAATTTTGGTGAGGTGAGCACCAAAAAGAACCTACTCGCCTAGGTGCCAGCCTAGGCATTGCCTTGACAATTATGTTTAGTAATAAAACTCAAAAGCAATAAATCTGTATGCAATGTTTAAAATGTCCTTTAATTCCCTAATATTTTCATGGGTAGCGACACAAATTTTTACCAGAATCAACATAATTCCCCAATGAACACTACCGGCACTATGTGGAGTACAGTTGATAGTTTCCAATGACATATTTCCATTTCCACTTCTATGGATAGCGACATGAAATTCTTTTGGAACCAACATATTCCCTGGTGAACACTACCAACACTATGTGGAGTACAGTTGATAGTTTCCAATGACATATTTCCATTTCCACTTCAGTATTCATTTCAAACATGAAATTAAATATTAGTTTTTTTTGTGTAATAGATTATTTGGTTGATCTATTATAACCATTTAGCTTGATCTCACCTATACAAGAGATGGGAGTATGAGATCAATCAGCTTTAGTTATTTTATCTCTACCTGTGGATAAACTATATGAACTGAAACAAGAGGATTTACCTATCATGTGATTTAATTCACCCGAGTCAATAAGCCAATATATTGGTACAGGAGCATGATAGGATATGGGATTACCGAACTTTGCAAAGGTTGTAAAAGAATTATTGGACCCCAAAAAAGAAGTAATATCATTGTTGTTTTCAAGTAGTGTGTCCAGAGACGACTTAGTCTGTCAATCCCAACTCTGACAGTGGTTAATGTCTCCCTTTGACTAGAACTTAGGGACGTAGAAGTACAAGCAATCATAGAGATGGTAGCCAGAGCTCATTTCTGTTATAGGTGCAACTTCCAGCATTTGTCCCTAGTTTGCTTTGGCTTCTTGCAATACTTCATAGTTGTAAGATGGATATTTGGGTTGTCACTACTCCCAAGAAATATCTAGACATATTCTACTCTTTATTACTAGCCATCTTGTTGAGATTGTTTGGGTGCAAGGGTATTCTTGTTCTTTTTGTTGTTTTGTATTTGGACACCCATATGAGGGCATACTTTTATTTCTCTCAATAGTATAAAATTCCAAGTTTGAGAAAGTAAACAGTAACTCTCTCTTCTTCTTCTTCTTCTTGTTTTCTTTCTCAATAAAACCTAGATATTGCAACTTGGTATCAGAGCAACTAGAAGGTCGTTGGAGAGTCTTTCTCTACTGATTTTTGCTTGGAGGGTGAGCTGCTGACATCAGACTGCTGCTGGATGACTTTAGCAGTCCATACAGGTGGCGGCGACAATCTCTAAAAATTGTATGGTTTGATTCACCCTGATTTTAGATGAATTTTGGTATATGTCTTGTTGAGGTTTGATGCTTCTGGTGGATTTTTCAAGTGAAAAATCACAGAAATTCCAGATCTGGTTTAAAGGATTATTTCTCTTGTTTGATGGGTTTTTAATCTGCAAAACCTGGTTCTTCTAAGTTGTTTTATACTTTTGGGAATGATGGAAAGTGGTCCCGTATTTTTATAAACCTTAACAAATTTTTGGGAGTTTTTTGCTCCCTCTATTTTACTGCCAATCAACTTTTTGTCCCCTTTTCTAGCCTTTAACCGAGTTTGACCCTTCCTTTTTGGCTTTGTTTGTATTTCGGTTGGGTGTTAGGTGCTCCTTGGTTGCTGAGATAGTTGTTTGTGAGGTATGAAATCACTAAAAGATGTACAGATGCATTTTAGTGTGTTTCCTGGAAATTTTGATGTTTCTAGTGGCATGATAACCATTGTAAAACTTGCTGGGACCAACTTTTTGGAGTGGTCCCAATTGGCTAATCTTACTATCAAATAGAGAGGTAAGTTAGGATTCATTACAGGCAAGGAGGTGAAGCCAAAAATTGAAGACCCTAAGTTTGCAAAGTGGGAACATGATTACTCACTGGCTATGTCTTGGAGGGTCTGTTCAATGCAACCTCACATTGCTCGTAACTACATGTTCCTCTCGACTGCTAAAGATATTTGGGACAAGGTTGTTGCCACTTTCTCATATTTTAACAATATTGCTAGAGTATATTAGTTTAGGAGACAAGCTTGTAGTATGCACTAGAGAGAGAGAACAGTGGCTATGTATTTATCCTCTCTACAATCTATTTGGGAAGAAATGGACCATTTGAAAACTTTCGAGTGGAAGGATCCTATAGATGTCGAGTAGTACAAGAAGTACATTCAGGAGAACAAGGTCTTTGACTTTTTGGTTGGCTTAAATCCAGAGTTTAATTTCACTAGGCAACATATTCTGAGTGCGGACATTGTCTCTTTGGCTACTGCTTATTCTCTTGTGTAAGGGGAAGAAAGTAGAAGGGCAGCCATGATGCAGCCTTCTATTATTGAGCATTCTACCTTTATGTCCTCTAAGCCTAGGCCAAGTGGTAGTAAGCATCCTACTACTTAGAAGTCTAATGATGTCATCTGTAAATATTGTAAGAAGCCAAGGCATACTACGTAAAGATGTTGGAATCTCAATCCTCACTTGAAATTGGACAAGTTTACAATTGGAAGAAAAGGCAATGGTCATTTGGCCATAGTTGGTAATGAGGTTCAATCTTCTAATGTGATCATTCAATCTCATGACTCATCTGACATGATGGATAAACTTCGGAGTCTTCTATTCCACTTGGAAAAGAGTGGGGCATCCTTTTCATCTGGTTTTGGTAATCCATCTTGTGCATATATGCTAACACAGGTACTGCACTTGCTTGTTCCACCTCCAACCCATGGATTGTTGACTCTAGGGCTATTGCCCATATGATTGGTATGCCTACACACTTTACTTCATATAAGTATCACTGGAAAGGGCAAGATTACTGTTGCAAATAGATCTCAAACCCCTATCTCAGGTCAGGGAGAAGTCAAACTTACCCATAACTTTTCCCTTGGATCTGTTCTTCATGTTCCTCAACTGCATAAAAACTTATTATTTTCTAGTTCTCTTACCAAGTCCCATAATTTCTCTATAACCTTTTTTCCTACCCATTGTGTTTTTCAGGATCTGATCATGAGGAAGATGACTGGAAGTGGGCATGAAATCAGTAAAGTCTAGCTTTTTAGTGAAGCTTCAGAATATGGATTGTTGAGCCAGGACAAGTCTTGTTCTAATGAGAAATTGAACCGTTTGCAATTATGGCATTTTCGTTTTGGTCATATGTCTTTTAAGTCTATAAAACTTTTGTTTCCAAATTTGTTCAGTTCAACGTCCAACTTGAATCCTCAAAGTGAAGTTTGTCATTTATCCAAACAATGTAGAACCACATATTTTGCGAGTAATAGAAGAAATGATGTTGCTTTCTATTTCATTCATACTAATGTTTGGGGCTCATATACCATTCTGTGCATAGGTGGGTATAGATGCTTCATTCTCTTCATTTATGACTATACTTGATATACATGGCTCTACTTAATGAAACAATGTGATGAAGTTCCTATGATTGTTCAAAATTTCATGAATATGTGTGAAAACCTAGTTTGATAAAAGAATTAAGATAATAAGATCTGAAAATGCAAAGGAGTACTTTGAAAACCACCTTCGTGTGTTTCTTGAAGAACAAGGCATTATTCACCAGAGCTCATGTAGTCGTATTGCAAAGTAAAATGGGGTTACTAAGAGGAAGAATAGACATGTGGTTGAAGTTGCTTGTGGTTACTTCTATGTCTACTACTTCTTCTTCTCATCCTTGTAGTGAGGGCATTCCTTTGCTTCCACCTCCACCTCTTGTGTATCAGCCCCGATCTTGGCAACAATTCTTCATGACACACAGTAAGAGGGTGGCTCCTGAAGCTGAATGCCCACCACAATCTAATCCCTTGGACTCAGGTAATCTTGAATCCCCTAGTACTTATATTGCTGATCCTGATCTTGATCTTCCTATTGCCCTTCAGAAAGAAAAGAGTACATGTATCAAGTAGCTCATTACTAATTATGTGTCGTATGATGCTCTCTCACCCTCCTATTATGCGTATATTTCTAATCCTCACAGTGTTACAGAAGTAGTGCGGTCTCCTCATTGGAAGGAAGCTATGAACCAAGAGATGGAGGCTTTGATAAAGAACTTGAATTGGGAGATTGTGCCTTATCCTTGCCTCATCCCAAGGATAAGGTTCCAGTTGAGTGTAAGTGGGCATACACTATTAAGCACAGAGCTGATGGTTTAGTTGAAAGGTATAAAGTTTGCCTTGTGGGCAAAGGATATAAAGCTCGCCTTGCTGCTCATTTCCCTTGGCCTTTATATCAGATGGATGTGAAGAATGCATTCTTAATGGGGATCTACAAGAAGAAGTGTATATGGATTTACCTCCTATGGTAAGCTTCGCTAACGGTGATGGGAAAGTTTATTGTTTGAAGAAATCTTTGTATGGCCTTAAGAAATCCCCTAGAACTTGATTTGACAAATTTAGAAATGTTGTTTTAAAGATTGGATTCTCTCAGTCTCAGGCTGGTCAATTGACTATATTGATAGTATATGTTGATGACATTGTTGTGACTGGAGATGGCATCTTAGGTATCTCTTAGTTAAAATCTTTTCTTGCTTCAGAATTTGAGATTAAGGATCTCGGTGGTCTCAAGTACTTTCTTGGAATTGAAGTTGCAAGATCCAAGAAGGGAAATCTTCCTCTCTCAAAGAAATTATGTTCTTGATTTGCTCCATGAAGTTGGGAAATTGGGATGAAAGCCTGCAGAAACTCCAATTGATCCCAATTACTAGTTGAGTATTATTGAAGGAGATGTTCTTCTAGACAAAGGGGCCTTTCAAAGAGTGGTTGGCCGCCTTCTTGGTAAAGGGATGTACTCCAATCATGGGCATCTAATGGAGGGCTGCATAGATGTGGGCTGGGCAGGGTCTATTGATGATAGAAGATCTACATCCGGTTCTTGTGCCTTAGTTGGAGGTAATATTGTTTCATGGAGAAGCAAAAAATAATCAGTTGTTGCTCGTTCTAGTGCTGTGGTAGAATATAGGGCAATGGCCCATGGAGTGTCAGAATTACTTTGGTTGAAGACCTTATTGACTGAGATAAGCATCCAAGCTAATACTCCAATAGACTCTATTGCGACAATCAAGCAGCCATAAACATTTCCCCCAGTCTTGAGCAACATGACCATACAGAACATATCAAAGTGGATAGATCAACTGGCTGATTGTCTCACTACAGGCCTTCATCATGAGGCCTTACAAGCAGAACAGTCCTAGATCTTGAAAAAATAATGCTTGGCCACAAATATTGTGAAGTGAAAACATCACCATACCTTGAAGATAGCTCCAATAAAATTGAAATAAACTTTGCGGAGTTCCAAAAAGTTAGGTGACTCAGAAGAACCTAAACCAGTCTCCCAAAAATCTCCCAACATTTCCAGGTCAATTGAAACACCCAAGCTGTTTTTCTTTTTCTTCTCCATATTTCACTAAAATATAATCTCAAAAAATACCAGAGTTCTCCGATGCACATGTAACTTGCACCATGTCACTGCCAAGATCTGGGTCTTTTATGGCTTGGGGTCCCTTCTGTCCTAATGGTCTGCTAATATCAACGATCATTGTCTTTAATTTTTATATTAATATGTGTATAACATTGTAGCCCCTTGTTAGTAAAATTTAAGAGTGAAACAAGTTTTCTCCTAAACTGGAAGCTCTCAACGTTTATTTACTATTTTGTCTTGATCATGTTAGAAGTCAGACTTGTAAATTTTGTTGCTTTTGTTTTTGGGATAGAAAATAATTCAGCATTTTTTTTATATTTTGATTATAGGTTGGAGTGAAGGGTGAGTTCATGAAAATATATGCTTTAGAAAATACTGAACAAGCAGATTGGATTGAGTTGCCACCAGAGTCAAGCTCATCTATGTTTACCTGGTACAAGGTATGGTTAAACCTGATTACTTTAAGTATTCCAGGCATCACTATTCACATTTAGTCTTTACTAAAAAATATTCATTTTTGAACAACATCAAGAATAGTGTACATTTATTTTTTGATACTTTTGCATTCAAGAAGCTGAAATAAATAGCTAATAAGAAGGGGGGAAATTTTGTCATAAAACAGACACAACCAAAAAGTTCTACAGATTCCATATTCTTTTTCATATTTTAATAAAATTTTATGTTTCCAGTGAAAATGAAAAGAAAGAACAGATAGTGCCACATACTTGTTCCTATACATAATGGTACAATTTGATCCACACATGACATTTTGCTCATGATTTTTGCATCATATGGTGACTATTAACATTTGCATCCCATTTTAACAAAAAATATGATTTGCCTTGGTCATATTATGGAGTTGAGATTAACTATTATTTTGGATCTATTATATCCTATATTTGTTGGAATGGTCCTCTTCGGACATGATCAAGGCCTCCAATCTTGGTTATTTACATTCATCTTCTCACTGATATGGATGATATACATAAAAGAAACTGTTTGTTAGAAAGGAATGGAATATGTTTCAATATATTACATTTTAGATAGCATCTTTTCCTTTCTTAATTTATGTTTATGTTTTAAGCTGAAACTCACAATGTATCTTGGTGATGAAGTAAAAATACCTAAAGGCATAACCATGGTTCATAGTATTGGTGGTATTTGGGAAAATTTCTCCAAAATATCCCCATTTTGCTAAGAGGATATGAATTTTTTTGGGAATTCCTAATATTCATATTTTTCTGAAATGGGAGAGATGTTTCAGCTTTCATCGATAGACTACATATATATGGTTTAAAAGTTTGACATGAGTTGGATGTTTATCAGCTCCTTACTGGTGACATAAAGGCACAACGACAACAACAAAGAGAGCACCTCAATGTTGTGTGATTCTTATCTAGGTTAAGTCCTAAATACGAGTCAGTTCGTGCTCAGATCTTGGGAAGCAATGGATTCCATCTTTATCTAAATTATTTCTCGTATCAGGAGAGTGTTCAAACAACAAAGTGAGGGCACTCCTACATCTGAGAGGTTTACGTTAATCATGGCTAGAGGCAATGGTAAAGGTGTACATAGCAAAGGTATAGGTGTAAAAGTCATGGTCGTGGAAGTAGTAGAGATAGAGGAAGTGCTTGGGGTGTAGGCAGTAGTGGTGGACACAGAGTATGATGTGAATGCAGTCATTGTGGTCATGAAGATACTATCAACTCTAATGTGATCTATGCGGCCCACCATCCAATCGGGCTAACCATGCTTAGTTGGAGAGGACCCTAGTCATGTGACTTCCATTGATGAGAATCTATTTTAGGATTTGGGAAGGAGTAGTTGATATCTATCACATGTGAAGAGTATGAGAAACTTCATCAGTACTCTTCTTCCAATAATATTGCCACACTTGCCCGTTATTCACCTATAGCTTATGCTTCCCATTTTAAGTATACTTTTGGGTAATAGATTCTAGAGCTTCAAACTATAAGATTCGACCTACATCTCAAATTGTTACCCTAGGTTATGGTACCACTTCTTCCATCTCTAGTGCCAGTAATGTATCACTTACTTTTGACCTTACTTTACTTTTTACTTTATAGTATCTAAATTTCCCTCTAGTCTTATGCCTGTCATCAAGTTAACTAAGGCCCTAAATTGCTTTGTCTCACCTATTCCTCTTATTGTGTTTTCTAGGACTCAAAATGGGGAGAATGATTGATTGAGGGCATGAAGTTAGAGAATTGTACTATTTGGATGGTGGTAGTTCATAGAAAACTATTCATTCATCTCTTACACCTAACTAGTGTTACTTTCAGTTAGGTCATCTTTTACTTCTGGTCTTGAAAGAGTTAACTGTCATTGGAATTGGTCACAAAATTGGAGTTTTAGTTGTGTCAACTTAGCAAACACCATACAGTCTCTTTTGTTCTAGGGGGAGATATCAGAGTTTCAAGTCTTTTTACTTTTGTTCGTTATGAGGTCTGGGGCCCCAGTCCTATATCATCTTATAATGGGTCCAATTCTTTTGTAACTTTCATTAATGCTTATTCAAGAACGACATGAATTTATTTAATGAAAGATTGTTCAGAGTTATTGTCTACTTATCTTTCTTTCTATGCTACAAATTGAAATCAATTTGGTGTTTCAATCAAAGTTTTTTCACTCTGATAATGTTAAAGAATATTTTCATACTGGTTTTCAATAATTGTTTTGATTCTCATCTTCATCAATCTTCTTGTTCATTTGCACCACAGCAGAATGGTGTGGCTTAAAAGAAGAACCAACACTTCCTTGATATTGCTCAAACTTTATTAACTCATGTGCCTGTCCCTAAAATTTATTGGAGTGATGTTGTTCTAACTTCTTGTTTCCTCATAATCCCCATATCATCCTCTACTATTGGTTGGAAATCTCCTTTTTGTCTCTTATTCCTTTCCATCTGTTGGTAATTGCTTTGGGGACAAAACAATCCATACAAGATTACCAACTTCAAAGGGTCAGATTTCCTCATTGTTTGTCTACCTAGGATTTGTACGGCCCATAGGTGGTATAGAGTTTTCACCCTAGTGTAAAATTGCAAATGTCCTTGAAATATGAGACAATATTGTTGAATTACAAAGACACATCATCCCTTGATTGTTAGCTCTGTCAACTCCATGGTCTTGGGGGATTGTATCTGCATACTATCTGGTAGGGACTGAGTTTAGTGCTTTGGCTGGGAGCTTTATTGTAGTAGAGCTCTGCCAAAGAGAGAGTAGCATCCCAAGCCTAGGGTGCCTTGCTCAACTCAATGCATAGCAAGGTTCTGACTTTGCGATTCACTACTTTTGTCTAGCAATCAATCTCAGGGTGATGGGAGCTGCTGAATTTTAGTTTGTAAATAAGCCAAGACCAAAGATTCTAATGAACTTGTGATCCCTGTTCGAGAATATAGATTTTGGATGCCATGGAGTCACACAATTTCCTTGAGTATGAGCTAGGCTATGTGCAAGGCGTCGTTGATCTTGCAACTAGGGATGAAGTGGACCATCTTTGAGAATCAATCCATTACCACTAAGACACTATCAAATCCCCATATGGTTCAAGAGAGATTGAGCATGAAATCCATGTTGATGACAACCTATGGGGGAGTTAGAACAGGGAGGTAAGTGTATAGACTAGCATTGGAGGCCTTTGTAGTCTGGAAAATTTGGTGTCGTTTTACATACTTGTCCACATCTAGTTTCTGCTTAGGATTGTAGTACTACTTAGCTATGAGGGAATAAGTTTTGTTTAGACCAATATGTCCTTATGGATCTCCTATAAAATCATTAGTCTCCAAGAACATTTAGGGGTATATAATTAGTTGTCTTTAAATAGATGTCCATCATGTAAATTAAAACTACTACATTCACCTTGGCTAGTGGCGAAAGATGGAGGAGAAACTAGTTTGGTCTATATACATGCCTTGGAAAAAGTCAAAGCCAAAGATTTTGATTTGGGACGTCAATCTACTTAATGCTCACAGATTCTCCCTCTTCAGTTACCCCTCCACATCTTACTTTAGTTCCTTCTATTCCTCTTTGTCATTTTACTCGTATCTCTAGACGTACTGGCTGCTATGGTTTTCCTTAAAACATAGCTTCTTGTCTGTTGTTTTATCCTCCACAGTTATTCCTCACTCATACCAACATGCCATTAGCAGTCCTCATTAAAAAGAAGAAATGGATGCAAAGATTCATGCTTTACATGAGAATGGCACTTGGGATCTTGCTCCCACACCCTTGTGTGCTTCTATTATTGGGAGCTAGTGAGTTTACACTATCAAGTTGAAGTCTGATGGTTCTCTAGATAAATGCAAAGCTTGTCTTGCTGCTCAGGGATACATACAAGAATATGGTATCAACTATGAAGAGATGTTTGCTCTAGTTAACAAGATTACTATAGTTTGTGTTCTCTTGGCCTTGTTTACTGTGCATTCTCAGTCTATTTTCTAGTTGGATGTGAAGAATCCCTTCCTTAATGGTCTGCTAAAGGAGAGTGTATTTGAAACCCCCTCTAGAATATTATAGTGGGTTGGAGGCAGGAGGAACGGGAAGAGATATTTTTTAGGGGATAACATGTCATATTAGCTGTATTTTTCATATGCATAGGGTCCACTATTGATGTATTTCTGCCTCTGGTAGTTTTTCTTTTGGTTTCTATCCCTAAATTTTTACTTGCGTCTTTCTCATTCTTATCAAAACACATTCTGATCTTGCCATCAATTAAAACAATTATCCATTATCTTTTCTAGGCCCCATAGTTTCTTCTAACATAATGTTGCAACTGCACTTAACTAAGTATCTTACATCTTTGCCTCATAAAGACTTTATTTATGGATGCCTGCATATTTTTTTCTGTGTTCTTTCTAACATTATTCTGAAATTATATTTGCATACAGACATATTTTGATGTTGCTGATGGAGTAGATCCTGTTGCCCTGGATCTGGGAACCATGGGAAAGGGCCAAGCTTGGGTTAATGGCCACAATATTGGAAGATACTGGTCACTGGTTGCTCCAAAAGAGGGTTGCCAGAATACCTGTGATTACCGTGGAACCTATAATGAAAGAAAGTGTGCAACAAACTGTGGTAAACCTACTCAAAACTGGTATGTTTCTTCCTACTTTAAGTTCAATGTTAATTTACTTTGCCACTTTCTCTTCCTTCCTTATGTTCTGTGTTTTCTGTATTTGTCCCTGAATGTTTGAAGTGATTCTTAGTCTAAGCAATTAAATCAAGTAGGATATCTTTGTTCTATGGATCCCACAAATGGCCATTTAGTTTTTGCTAGACAGAAGGATTTTTAAATAGCTTTCTTATTTTCTTATTTTTTTTTTATTTCTTTGATCCTATTGTAATAGTATAGGACTGTTGGGCTATAGACAGGTGGAGGTGGAAGGGGGTTCAAAGTTAATTATTTCCAGGGCAAGTTGCAATAGACACATCCCTTGGACTCTCAGGCATGCATTTAGGGAAATGGAAAGCATCACAGAGGACCTCGAAGTTCACTTTAAGTGGGTGAGGACAGAAAATGGGATGGCTGATGCCCTTGCCAAACAAGGGGTGTTGAGGCAGCAACTTTTTTGAACTACCATGTAACTCTGCTCTAGAGTTGGGTGGACATTCTTGTTAACTGAGTGTATTAACTCCAGTTATCAATTTAATAAAATTCTTTTCTGCTGATCACAATAATAGTATAGGACTGTTGTAGATCAACAATTTTATATGGTCCAAGGGCATCTTTGTAAGCATACATATGAATTGCCCTCTCAATAAAGGTATCCTTTAGAGATGGGCATATACATTCAACTAGACCCCTCATAATTGTTTTGTATTCTAATATAAATCTGATTGTAATCTGTCAAAGAAAATAAAAGAAGAGAAGAGAAGAGAAGAGAATAGATGGAGATAAGAAAAGAAGAAAAGAGAGCAGAATTGAAGAAGAATATTTCTTGAAAATACCCTTGTTCTACAAAGAATAAAAAGAGCATATCTCACAAGTCACAACGCATGCCTTTAAGTTGGGTTGTATGTCATGCATACCCGACATGTTACATAACTCCTCGTGGTGCAAGATCGATGCACTCTTTGTAGGTACATCAACCACTTGCTTTTTTGAGCCAACAAAAGGTATGCATATTTCACCCCTTTCAAATCTGTCATGGATAAAGCGTTTGTCAACTTCAATATGTTTCATCCTCTCGTGAATAACTGGGTTATGAGCAATATTGACGGCTGCCATGTTGTTGCAATAAAAAACATTAGGGTCTAAATTCCATATTCCCAACTCCATAAGAAGATTATTTAACCATAGAAGTTCAGCTACCCCTTAAGACATGGCTCTATACTTCGCCTCTGCACTTGACTTTGCTACCACAATTTGTTCCTTACTCTTCAACATGATCAAATTTCCCCTTACAAGGTACAATAACCAATGGTGGATCTCCTATCATCAACAAAAACTTCCTGATTAGCATCAATATAATCCTCCAACCTACCATAACCTTGTTTAGTGAAGAGAAGACTCTTGCCAAGGTGTCTCTTCAAGTAAGAAAAAACTCTTTGCAGCCTTGAAATGAGATTTTTCTGGTGAGTGCATATACTGACTTAAAACACTGAAAATACCATGTTTGACTGGGTGACAAAGAGGTACAGGATCCTCCAAATGAGTCTTCAATACTATTGTACATCCGAAAGTGTCTCACCCTCATAGGTCCCTAGCTTACATTTTAGAACCATAATAGTATCTTCTGGTTTACATCCTAGTTTTCCACTATCCTTCAATAAATCAATGATGTGCTTCCTTTGAGAGATAAAGATTCCTTAACTTCAATACCAAGAAAGTATCTCAATGGTCCAAGATATTTAACCTCAAACTTTGAGGCCAAAATTTATTTTAATTTTTGAATTTCTTCTTCCTAGTTTCTTATAATCACAATGTCATCCACGTATACAATCAAAATGGCAACAAAATCACCCTTTTTTTATGAATAGTGTGTGATCAGTTTGGCACTGCACAAAACCAACTCATTGGATTGTTAAACCTATCAAACCATGCCCCAAGGGATTTTTTTAGGCCATTTAAAGATTTTTTTTTAGACAATGAACTTTCCCTTCACTTGCAGTTGAAAACTGTTTGTTGAACTGAACCTGTCAAGTGAGCAGAGAAGAAGAAGAGGAAGAAGAAGAGGAAGAGAAGAAGAGAAAGGAAGAAATGTTCGAATGGGCATTGTTCATCAGCCGGCCCTGCTCACTTATATAATAACAGTACGTAAAGTTACATAAAAGGACCAGGATGCCCCTGATTAGTGATGGGACACCCAGTCAAATAAGACACTAAATAAAAATAGGCCCAGTAACTAAGGTAGACTTAATACCCAACCCAGGCAAGAGGATAACAAAATATCAGCCGAACCAACATTCGCCCTCAAGCTAAGCATGGATGTCCATCATGTTTAGCTTGCCAAGTAAGTCCAAGAATTTCACTGTGGCTAGCCCTTTAGTTAAGACATCTGCAATCTGCATCTCTGAGGGAGTGTAAGGAATGCAGAGTTCTCCTGAGACTATTCTTTCTCTAACAAAGTGACGGTCTATCTCAATATGTTTTGTTCTATCATGTTGCACTGGGTTATTTGCACTGTTGATGGCAACCTTGTTGTCGCAGTACAACTTGAGAGGACACTCAATCTTTGCTCCCAGTTCATCAAGAAGAATCTTAAGCCACAACAGTTCCGCAACACCATGAGCCATAGCCCAATATTCAGCCTCTGCGCTAGACCTAGCAACTACATTCTGGCTTTTCCTTCTCCATGTAACTAAATTTCCTTCAACAAAGGTGCAGTATCCTGAAGTCAACTTTTTGTCACCCACAGAACCAGCCCAATCTGCATCAGTATATCCTTCAACTTCAATTTTATTGTTTTTTCTGAACAGAATCCCTTTCCCAGGGCAAGACTTGAAATATCTGAGAATCCTTTCTACAGCTTTCATGTGAGGAATTTTTGGATTGTGCATGGACTGATTGACAACATGAAAAGCATAAGCAATGTCAGGACGAGTGAGGGACAAGTAACTTAACCTCCCCACTAGCTTTTGGTATCTTTCCTTCTCAGGGTAGTCCTCTCCTACCGACTCCTGTAGACCATGGTTTGGTTCTATTGGAGTATTTGCTGGCCTGCACCCCAAGATGCTTGTCTCTTGTAGAAGTTCAAGGATGCATTTCCGTTGACATATATAGATGCCCTCTTTGGATCTAGCAACTTCAATCCCTAGAAAGTATCTCAGTTGACCCAGGTCTTTGATTTCAAATTCAGCAGCTAGGACCTCCTTCAGCCTTTTAATCTCTTCCTTATCATCCCCAGTAATTACCATATCATCTATATAGACGATAAGAGCTGTAAGTTTCCCATTTCTCTTCCTTATGAATAGGGTATGATTTGCCCCGCTTTGAGTATAACCATCTTTCTTCATGGCTCCACATAGCTTCTCAAACCAAGCTCAAGGGGACTATTTAAGGCCATATAGTGCTTTTCTCAGTCTACACACTTTCCTGGCAAATTCATAACCTGGTGGAGGATCCATGAATACCTCCTCATGTAGATCATCATTTATAAAGGCATTCTTCACATCCAGTTGATGAAGCTCCCACGAGAAATTTGCAGCTAATGATAGTAGAACTCTGATAGTGTTGAGTTTTGCTACCGGAGCAAATGTTTCTTTGTAGTCAATTCCTTCCTTTTGAGTAAATCCCTTTGCTACGAGTCTAGCCTTGTATCTTTCAATGGACCCATCCTCCCTATGCTTCACAGTGAACACCCACTTGTATCCAACAGTGCCTTTCCCTTCTGGTAGATCTACTAATTCCCAAGTCTCTGCTTTCATTAAGGCCTTCCTTTCTTCATTCATAGCCTCTTTCCACTTTGGACCAGACACTGCCTCTGAGTACCTAGTAGGAACATGCACAGAAGAGAGAGCAGACACAAAAGAACAATAACGAGGGGACAAATTTGAGTAAGACACAAAATCAACAATGGGGTGTCTGATAGTACAAGAACGGGTAAACTTACGAAGGACAATCGGAAGATCCAAGTCAGAGGAATTGATAGGATTACCTTGAGTTACTGAGACAAGTTGATCTGAGTCCAATTGGTTGCTGTCATGAGTTGGAGGACTCTACTTCCTTCTATTGTAGGTGATTCTGATATCTTTCTGTTGCCTGCTGGAGTCTTTAGTAACAGTTGAAAAACAGTCCACTTAATGTATGGAACTGTTTGAGATTAGATGCAAACCAGAAAATAAACAAACAAGAGAGGAAAAGAAGAGAGAGCTGGCGGCAATGAGTGTTAGAGAGTAAGAGGTTCGAACATAACCTCTCTCTAACACTCTAAACATCTTATTAATAAGTTAATCTTTGACAAATTGTAGAGAGGCCCTTGAGTGGGCAGGAAAATACAAAAACAGAACATTACAGAGTATGGGCCCAGAATAAGGCCCACAACAGAGAGAAACATAACATAAAATGACAGTCTATGGGCCATTTGGCCCATCTTCTCTACACTCCCCCTCAAGCTGAGCATAGATGTTAATCATGCCCAACTTGCCAGTGTCATGTTGAAGCCTTGCCTTGGAATGCCCAACTTGCCAGTGTCATGTTGAAGCCTTGCCTTGGAAATGCCCTTGGTGAGGAAATCTGCCAATTGTCGTTCAGAAGTAATGAATGGAAGACACACTTCACCGGAGGAGACTCTTTCTCGAATAAAGTGTCTATCAACCTCAATATGTTTGGTTCTGTCATGTTGTATCGGGTTGTGAGCAATGTTGATGGCAGCCTGATTATCACAGTACAACATCATGGATTTGTCATGATCAATCCCAAGTTCTTCCATTAAGGACTTTAGCCACAACAATTCCGAGACTCCATGTGCCATGGCTCTATATTCTACTTCTGCGGAAGGTCGGGCCACAACTGATTGTTTCTTACTCCTCCAAGAGACAACATTACTAGCCACCAGATTGCAATACCTTGAAGTAGATCTTCTATCATCAATATTCCAGCCCAATCAGCATCAGTATAGGCTTCAAGTTTCAGATGACCATGCTTGGTAAATAGGATTCCTTTTCCTGGAGAGCCTTTCAGATAGCACAAAATCCGTTCTGCTGCTGCCATATGGGTATCTCTAGGAGCATGCATGAACTGGCTAATGCAACTGACAGCATATGCAATATCTGGCCTAGTCATGCACAGGTACAGAAGCTTCCCAAGAAATCTCTAAAAGACCCCTTTGTCTTCCAACAAAGTTCCATCCGAAGTTGAAAGTTTGTGACTCGTATCAATAGGAGTTGTAGCTGGTCTTGCACCCATTTTTCCAATTTCAGACAACAAATCAAGAACATATTTCCTCTGGGAAATAAGAATCCTATCCCTGGATCTGGAAACTTCTATGCCAAGGAAGTATCTCAACTCCCCTAGATCCTTAATCTCAAATTCTGTACGGAAGAAAGACTTAAGGGCCAGAATGCCTGAGGCATCATCACCAGTCACTATAATGTCATCAACATACACTATGAGATACACTGCTAGAGATCCACTTTTCTTCACAAAAAGAGTATGATCTGACTGTGTCTGAACATTGCCGAATTTAACAAGTGCAGCTCTAAATCTCTCAAACCAAGCTCTAGGAGATTGTTTGAGGCCATAAAGAGATTTCTTCAGTTTACATTCTTTTCCTTGCATATCTTTCCCATACATTCCTGGAGGAAGACACATGTAGACCTCCTCATGTAAGTCACCATTCAGAAATGCATTCTTTACATCTAACTGATAGAGAGGCCAATCAAAGTGAGCTGCCAGAGATAAAAGAACCCTCACAGATTTCATCTTAGCAACAGGGGCAAAAGTCTCCAGATAGTCAATCCCATGTCTGTGTGTAGCCTTTTGCAACAAGTCTGGCCTTGTACCTCTCAGTAGTCCCATCAGCCCTGTATTTAATGGTAAAAACCCACTTGCAACCAACTGGATGAAAGAATGGTAGGATCCATCTAATGGACGCCATGAAAGGTGTGGAATGAGTGGGCGAATTTCAAAAAAAATTTCCTACCTTCTTCCAACTGGGAATCATATTCCCTAAATTTAGAATACATTATACTTGATCCGGAGAAACAATATCTCCCAAAGATGGTGTTCACGCCCAAAGAAGAAACCAAGATCCACTCCTGCCGAAGATGACACAACTGTGGATGGAACGGAACCAGCAGGGTGCGTCCTACACACTGAATTCTTCACAAGAATCCTCTGGAAACCTTGAACACCGAATCTTTTTGTCTTTCTTGCAAGACTGTTGTCAAGAACTGATTTCTTGACTCCCTGTTACTACAAAGATCCAATCTTCCAACAGGGAGTGGCGGCGGCTGGAGGAGGAGAAATCCAGGGACGAAGAGGGCAGAACTATTTCTTCTCTCTGGAATCTGTGAGAGATCTGATCTCAATTCGCAGGATGTGTTTCTTGCTTACTCAAACCCCTAGTTCGAAATCTGATATTTCTCCTAGGGTTTTCTCCTCTTTCTTCTTGATTAAGAAACCTCGCAATAATTTTGGGAGTTATCCCAATCCAAATCAGTATTTGGATAGGGGTTAATCTTAATCCTATCTGTAGATTAAGTTAGTTAGCTCCTGATCTTATCAAGAGGTTACCAGATTCAAATCTAATTTGAATTTGGTCTCTTAGAGTGGATAAGGTTAAAGATCCAATCCTTTTACTAACATTAATCTCAGATTCGCCCCATGAACAGGTGATCATATCAGCCCAGTTCGAAATGGGCTTTTGGCCCATTAAGTGTTCAGTGTTTAACCAGTTTCCAATCTGCTGCCCAGTTGGATTTCTTTGTGTGGCGTGGGACCCAAACATTGATCTGCACACCCAACCGAATTCACTGAAAGACTCAATGACCCCCTTGAGCCTATCACATGGACCCTATGGGCCCAACACTTACATTAAGTGGTCCCTGGCCAAACCATCTTATAAAACCCAGGGACTGTGGGCAGGTGCAAGATTAACCCATCAGGTATTATCCTAAATGATCTTACACTTAACCTCTCAGCCCTTAATGATCAAGCACTGCCCGACAAGAGAAGACCTCTCCCTCGGCTGCAAGGAACAGTGCCGCACTCTCCACTCACATGGATCTCGGGAATTAAAACCTTGTGCAAATCTTTTGAAACCGTACACATACATATATATATATATATATACATATATTAATTTTGCAAAAACAAAATTCCAACGATTGAAATCAACTGCCGGCAGTTTGGTTTCCATCAGAGAGAGTGCATTCCCGATCATTACCATTGTCCGACAAAGGGGCTATTCCTGTCACTATGACCACTCACTCAGATGAATTCTCAGATTGCCCCAACATGTCCAGGTTTTGACCCCCACTAAGGATCTCACTGATTGACACATCAAAGACAACCCGATCCGACACCTAGTGATGTGTCATAATCGAGTCTAGGGGTCAGGTGGAACTTTCCAGTTTTGCCCATCTGTCTCCAAGGTCTAGGGCAATACTGGAAATCTGGTCCGGTTCAAGGGTTCAAGCAATCCCATACTGCATGTGCCTTGGGTCTTACCCTGATGGCCGAAACAAGCCATCCCAACACCTGGTGGCACGTCAGCATTAGCCTTGGCAGGATAAATCTCCCCAGACTTGTCCAATGGCTGTGAACATTTAAAACTAACACAAGTTTCTATAAGTGTCCAGTTTTAGGGTCTTACACAGAATTATACCAAACAACATGAATTAAACATGCACTTTAATTTATTTCCACTAAATAACAAAAGTACATCAAATCCGATTGAAGCTAAGGGCATACAAGACTGTCTAACATTGGATCCTTCCCTTCAGGCAAATCCACCACCTCCCAAGTATCATTTTCATGTAGAGCATCAATTTCAGTCTGCATGGCATCTCTCCATTCTGGAATCCCAAGACCTTCTGATACAGACCTAGGAATGGGGTTAGAAGCAACTGAAGAGAGGTAGGCACAGTATGAGGGGGAAAGTAGGTCATAAGAAAGGTGTTTGGAAATGCAATGTGCAGTACACTTCCGCTTTCGTTTCCTAACAGCAATGGGGACATCAAGATCTGAGAAGGATGATTCCAAGGGAGCTGAAGCAGTACCTGTTATCTCATTTGTGATTGGGAATGTATGAGCCTCATCTGTTGTAAGGGAAACCACTTGCTCATTCTTGGATCTCTGCCTATGATGCACTTTGGGATTATGGGTAGGATGAGGAGGTAACGAAATAGGAGCACTAGGACAAGAGGAATGAAGTGGTTGATCCTCCTTTGATTCATTTGGTGAGGATACAGGTTTGTGAAGAGACTCAACTGGGACAGGAAGGGGAAGAGCAAAAACTTGTGACAGACTATCCCCCTGTTGACAATGTCCTTCCTGAGTGGAACCATAAAAAGGAGAAAGTTCATCAAAGGTAACCAAGGAAGATGCATTTGTGGGCTTTTGGTTCAAACTTATGTCTCTGCACACTTGGAATGTGAACATAACAGGTACAACCAAACACACAAAGAGGAATTGGGAAGAGATCTTTGTCTGGATGAAGAAGACTGAAGGGGGATTTAAACCCTAAAACCCTGGATGGCATACGGTTTATGAGATAGGTAGCAGTAAGTACAGCATCACCCCAAAATCTTGTGGGAACATGTGAGGCAAATAAAAGGCTCCTTGCAACTTCAACAATATGTCTATTTTTTCTCTCAGCAACTCCATTTTGTTCAGGGGTTCTAACACAAGAGCTTTGGTGAATAACCCCCATGTCAGAGAGATACAAGGATAAACTCTTCTCAAAATACTTTCTTGCATTGTCAGATCTGAAAACCTTAATTCTGGTATCAAATTGAGTTAAAACAAACTCATGAAATTGCCTCACAAGTCTCGGGACTTCATTTCGGGATTTCATTAAGTATATCCAAGTGAATCTAGAAAAGTCATCAATAAACATGATAAAATATTTGTAACCCCCCATAGAGGATAAGTGGTAAGGCCCCCACACATCAGAGTGTACAATATGAAAAGGAAAAGAATATCTTTTATTGCTCACAGGGTAATTTTTCCTACAATGCTTTGACAACTGACATGACTCACAATTGAGACTGGTCACACTGACTCTCTTAAACAGTTTGGGAAGCAAATGACTTAAAGCAAGAAAAGGTAAATGACCCAACCGACAATGACTCAACTTAATTTGACTAATAGACTCTGAAGAAATAGAACCAAAAGCAACATTCTTGGGATGATCAAAGCACTGGCCACGGGTGTCGAGCAAGTATATTCCATTCGCTTCATGGCCACTCCCAATCATCTTCCGAGACTTCAGGTCCTGAAACACACAGTGAGAAGGGAAAAAGGTTACACAACAATTCAATGACTTGGTCAAGCTACTTACAGATAATAAGATGGTATTTTACTTTGGTACATGAAGAGTAGAAGATAAGAGTATGGAGTCTGTAGGCTTGACAGTTCCCTTGCCAGAAATAGGGGCAAGAGAACCATCAGCTAAGGTGATTTTGTCATGACCAGGAAGCAAATCATATGAAACAAACAAAGTGGAAATGATTGTCATGTGATCAGAAGCACCTGAGTCTATGATCCAAGGGATCTTGGGATTACCTGAGGTGGATGTATGGTTAGTAGAAGCCCTTATACCTGAGTGAGCAAATGCGGTGGTGGCTGGACTTCCAGAAGGGTTGGATGATGAAGTTACACCTTCAAGCTGGCTGATCATCTTTCCAAACTTCTCATATTCAGCTTTCATGGCTGCCAATTGTGCATTGGCAGATTCAACCTCTGTATCTGTACTTGTGGCTGCAAGTGCACTTCCTGTCTTTCTGATATCATTCTTCTTCTGGAATCGGATAGGGACAAGACTGGGATGCAATTTCCAGCACTTGTCCTTGGTCTGTTTCGGCTTCTTGCAATATTCACACACCACCTCCTTCTTTCTTGTGCCACTGGGAGCTCCTGTAACCCCTTTGGGTTTAATTCCCATATTTGCAAAGTGATCATTGGTACTGACTCCTTGAACTTGCACTTGCCTCCTACTTTCTTCACTGTTGACCAAAGCATATGCTTGAGACAATGAAACATCTTCCTTGGACAAGATGTTTTGCTTTGTAATGTCATATTCAGAATTCAGCCCTGTCAAGAACTCAAAGACCCTATTCCTTTCAACCAATTTCCTGTATGTTTCAGCATCCTTAGGGGTATCCCATGTCACAGCCTCTATCAAATCAATCTCTTGCCATAGAGATTTTAGGGTTGAGAAGTATGCTGCAAGTGACTTCTCCCCCTGTCTTAGATTCTTCACATCACTTCTCAGTTTGTAGGCTCTGGCAACATTCAACTTCTGAAAGTATATGCCACACATATTGCTTCCAATCTAGTTTTTCACGAAGAACGAAACATGGTATCAGAGCTCTAATCTTTCGCCTGGTTACAGCCGCCGCTTCATCTTCTACTCGTATCCAACTCTTTTTCTTCCTCTTCTATCTTGGTTGCTGCAAAGAAACCCTAGGGTTGGTCGTAGAAAACAGCAGGACCTACATCTAGGGTTTCCCTTGGTTGTATGGCCCAAGGGGAGTTAGTCCCAGAAGCTGATGCCCTAATAAGATTGTAGCCATTCGGCTAAGAGAGATCTGTGTGGAACAGATCTAAGTGGGAGGATGATCTCGGCAGTCCTAGAACTGGTTTTGGCGGAGATTACAGTCTGCGACAGCAGTGATTAGAGCACAGCAGAAGTCTGGACTGATTACAGTCTGCGACAGCAGTAATTAGAGCACAGTGCAGCAGTGTGGTGCTCGTGGTTTCATCTCTGTTACGGGTTCTCTGGACAGAGTTTGCAGTGCAGCAAGTTCTGTAAGTCTGAAACAGTTCTCTGTATATTGTGTTTACAGTTTTGATTTTTGCAAGTAGGAGAAGATGTCTTCTATATCCTGGGAAGTGTCTTCTAGAGATGTTAGGACTAGTGGGAGGTCCCCTAATATGGAGAATCCAAATCTGCATAGCCTGCAGATTACTAATGTGTTGTTGGATGAGTACAACTTCAGAGAATGGTTTGTTTCAGCCATGCTCTTCATCACATCCCGGGAACTAACTGGTTATTTGGACGGGCAGAAGAAGGAACCTGAAGTGGGTAGTGTTGATTATGCGGTTTGGCGTTAGGAGAATGCTACAGATGTCCTGGCTACTTGCTTCAATGACTCCAAGGGTAGCTAGGACTGTTCAACATTTCTCCACTGCTGCCAAGATATGGGAGAAAGTGTCTAAAACTTATGGGTAGAGAAAAAATAATGCCAGAATTTATAGATTGAATCAAGACATTGCTGCCTTGAGGCAAGGGACTATGGGAAGAGCTAGATCATCACCTCATTCTTGACTGGGAGAATGCCAGAGACAAGGAAAGGCATGACAAACAAATTGAAGAAGGCAGAGCATTTAAATTTTTGGCTGGCCTAGATCCAATATATGAGAGCATAAGGTCCCAAATTCTGGGAAGGGATGAAATGCCAGACTTACATCTTGTCTACTGTTAGAATGCTCGAGTTAGGGGTACTTTGGTCATTCTAGTGTATCTTATTGAAAGTGAAATGTCTATTGTATCTGAGTTTAAGTTATGTGCCCCGTCTCCTATGAGGGACAAAATTGTTTTTCTTGTAACTCAAGTTTTTCATGAATAAAAGTTAAGTGGGTCGGCTAGGAGAGGTACTTTTGTACATCCTCTCTTCTAGTCTAGCCGAACACTCTTCTCCTCTCCTTCTTCTTCTTCTTTCTCTTTTCTTTCTTCTTTCTTCTTCTCTACTTTGACCTAGAAACAACTAGGGTTTATTCACATGGTATCAGAGCATTAAGGTCTGGTGTTCATTTTCTTGCTGCTGTCTTCTTCCTGGGTTCGCCGCCAGCTTCACAGTAGGTTTCATCATCCTACAACTGATCTGATTGAAGACTCGATAAAGGGCTGAAAAGGAGTTGTCGTTTTGAGGGCCTGGAGGTGAGAATGCCTCTGGCCGGTGCTGTGGTGGTCGTTGAAGTGGTATACTAGACCTTCTATTCAGTGTACGAAGAGGGCTGGTCGTATACAAGTATGGACACTGCTGTCGTGTGTTCAGAAATGGACTGTGAATGCTGATTTTTTTTTGTGTGTGCTTCGAAAGTTAGTTGTTGTGGTGCTGGGTGAAACTGATACACATATCAGTCATGTTTTTTTTGTGTGTTTTCTTGCTCACATGTGTGCTGAAAGAAGAGTGGTAGACTGCTGATTGTGTTGTGGTGGCTGACATATCTATGTTTTTAAATGCTTAAAAGTGAACCCCTAGACCTTAGTGTTTGATAAAATGATTGAGTAATTTCAGTAGTGGTGTGTTGGTGGTAAATGGTCCTGCAGTGTGCAGCCCAAGTGTTTGATGTGTTGATTGAATGATTTAAGCTTTAGAGTGTGGTGTGTAATGTGCAGTTGAAGAAAGTGGGTTGGTGGTATTGTAAGTGAGATAAGTCTTGTGACAAGTGTGAGATTGTGGTGTATATTCAGAGGAGACATAATTGAAATGGCTTCAACTGTAGTGGGGAATGACAACAAAACAGGCATCATGCTCTCCTCAGATTATCTAAGTGTTCAAATGACATCCATCAAGTTGAATGGTGAGAACTATGTACCATGGGCAAAATCTGTGGAGGTGTTCTTGAAGGCCAAGAGGAAAGTAAAACATGTGAGGGAGGAGAAACCTTTCTCTGATTCTCCTGGGTTTAGTGATTGGGAACAAGATGATGCACAGATAATGACATGGCTTTGGAACAGCATGGAACCAAAGATTAGTGTGAACTTCATGTTCCTAGATATAGCCAAAGAGATCTGGGATCATGTTAAAAAATTGTACTCTGGACAAGACAATACAACTAGGGTATATCAGTTATATCAAGAGTACTTCAATTTGAAGCAAGGAAGTCAAAGCTTAGAAGAGTATTATGCAAGTTTGAGAAACATTGGGGGCTTGAAGGCTGAGTATGAGCCTGTCAGAGCACAAATATTGGGGGGATCAGCTCTCCCCTCACTTGAAGAAGATTTTGCCCGTCTTAAGAGGACATCCATTGAGCCAGTGGAACATTCTTCCTTCTCTGATAAATCTGATTTGGTAGTGACTAAAGGGAGTAGTCGTGGAAGTAGAAGTGGTGGTGGTAGCAGTGGCCCTCCAAGCAACTGTGGTGGGCACATGTTTAACTGGGCTAGTGGTCGGACTGGAGGCCGTGAGTCAGGGGGAGACCATGGAAAAGGAAGGGGTAATGCTCAGAGAAAATGTACACATTGTGGCTTAGAGGGGCACATAGTTAATTTATGCTATGATTTGCGTGGTCCACCCAACACTTGGGCTAACCATGTTACATCTAAGAGTAGTAGCACAATTATTGAAAGCCAGCAAACTGCACCAACCCCCTCCACACCCGCTTGTTCTTCCGGGCAAGAAATGGTGAGTGTACCACGGGCAATTTATGAGCAGTTTCTTCAAACAACTCAGCAGAACATAGCTACACTTGCCCATTCAGGTATGACTTGTTTAGCTTCCAAAGCTTCACCCTGGATCATTGATTCTGGCGCCTCGGACCATATGTCTGGGACTCCTGATGTATTTTCCTCCCTTTCTTGCACTTCCACATCTCAGACAGTTACACTTGCTAATGGTTCTACATCTCTTATTTGTGGTGTTGGTGATGTTGATCTCTCCTCATTGTCTTTAGCATCTGTTTTATATGTTCCTAAGTTCCCTTTTAACCTTATGTCTGTTAGTAGACTAACCAAGTCCCTTAATTGTTCTGTAACCTTCTATCCTTCTTCTTGTGTGTTTCAGGATCTCAAGGCGGGGACGAAGATTGGCGGAGGGCATGAAGCCGGTGGTTTGTATTACCTTGATGGTGGTGGCCCTCCAGTGGCTTTTCAGTCGTCTCTTACTCCTCTCCAATGGCACTGCAGACTTGGTCATCCCTCTCTCAAGGCTTTGAAGCTGCTAGTTCCTTCCTTGAGTCATCTTTCATCATTAGATTGTGAGTCATGTCAGTTGGGAAAACATCATCGAGTCTCATTTAGTCCAAGAACTGATAGTCGTGTCTCAAGTCCTTTTGTTTTAGTTCATTCTGATGTATGGGGTCCAGTTAAAGTGGTGTCATACAATGGGTTTAAGTATTTTGTAATCTTTGTTGATGACTTTTCAAGGATGACATGGATCTGTCTTATGAAAGACCGTAGTGAATTGTTCTCTATTTTTCAGAAATTTCATGCTGAAATACGCACTCAGTTTGGTGTTCATATGAACATACTTCGCTCCGATAATGCCAAAGAATACATCTCCTCATCATTTCAGCATTACCTAGAACATCATGGAATAATTCATCAAACTTCTTGTGCCTACACCCCACAACAAAACGGTGTAGCTGAACGGAAAAATAGACATCTTCTTGAAACTGCTCGGTCCTTGATGATCAATATGCATGTCCCAAAGCATTTTTGGAGTGATGTTGTTCTTACATCCTGTTTTTTGATAAATCGGATGCCCATGTCAATCCTTGGAAGTCAATCCCCTTTCTCCGTGTTGTTCCCCACTTTGTCTCCCTTTCCTCTCACCCCAAGAGTTTTTGGCTGTGTTTGTTTTGTTCAGCACTTGGGGCCTGGAGTAGACAAGCTAGATGCTCAGGCTATAAAGTGTATTTTTCTTGGCTACTCAAGGACTCAGAAAGGGTACAAGTGTTATAACCCTAAGTTTCATAAATCGTTTGTGTGCCCTGATGTCACCTTCTTTGAATCAGTTCCCTTTTTCTCTAATGTCGGGGTCTCTTCTTCTCCCTCTGTGGTTCCTCTTCCTGTTCTAGTTGTGGACCTCCTTCCCGTAGTTACCGCTCCTACTGCAGATGCACATCATATGCCGGTTACTACAGAGAGGCCGCCAATTACTCAAGTGTATACTCGCAGGAGTGCTTCGGCTCCTCCACTTCAGCACCCGTCGATAGATCCTGCTATTGCCCCTTCTCCCTCAGATCTTCATCTCCCTATTGCTTTGCGGAAAGGTAAACGTACTTGTACTTCTCATCCCATTTCAGACTATGTTTCCACTGCTCACCTTTCTGTTTCCCATTGCAAGTTTATATCATTACTCTCATCGGTTCCCATTCCTAAGACTGTACAGGAAGCCCTTGTCTCTCCAGGGTGGCGGCAAGCCATGGAAGAAGAACTCTCTGCTTTACAACATAATCATACATGGGAACTCACCACCCTTCCTCCTGGTAAGCACACTATTGGGTGTAAATGGGTCTATACAGTGAAGCATCTTCCTGATGGCAGTGTGGAACGATTGAAGGCACGGTTAGTGGCCAAGGGCTATTCTCAGTTATATGGTGTGGACTATATGGAGACATTCTCTCCTGTGGCTAAAATTGGTTCAGTTCAGGTGTTGATCTCATTGGCTACTATGTATGATTGGTCTCTCCTACAATTTGACATCAAAAATGCCTTCCTACATGGTGATCTTGTTGAGGAGGTGTATATGGAGCAACCACCAGGGTTTGTTGCTCAAGGGGAGGCCGGTAAGGTGTGTAGGCTCAAAAAGGCAATCTATGGACTGAAACAATCTCCTCGTGCATGGTTCGACAGGTTTAGTGAAGTGGTGAAGGCCTTTGGGATGAAACAGTGTCAGGTTGATCATTCCGTGTTTAGCTATAACTCGGAATATGGAAACATCTTGCTAGTCGTGTATGTGGATGATATTGTCATAACTGGAAGTGACAACAATGGAATTGACAGGCTGAAAAAATTCTTACAGGACCACTTCAATACGAAAGATCTGGGGAAGCTAAAGTATTTCTTAGGAATAGAAGTTGCGAGGTCAAAACAGGGGATCAACCTATGTCAGAGGAAATATGTTCTTGATCTACTTGAAGAAACAAGGTTGTTAGGTGCTAAACCAACAAAGACTCCTATGGAACTCAATGCCAAGTTAAGTGTGGTTGCAGGTGAAGAGTTTGATGATCCTGGAAGATACAGAAGGTTGGTGGGAAAGTTGAACTACCTGACCATTACCCGACCAGATATATCATTTGCTGTGAGTGTGGTGAGTCAGTTTATACAACATCCCCGGGTTCCTCACTGGGAAGCTGTTCTGAGAATTGTTAGGTACCTAAAGGGTGCTCCAGGTCGTGGTTTGTTATACCAAAAAGGAGGACCTCTTGAGATAGTAGGGTACACAGATGCTGATTGGGCTGGCTCTATATCAGACAGGAGGTCAACCACAGGGTATTGTACCTTCTTGGGTGGCAATCTTGTAACTTGGAAGAGCAAGAAGCAAACAGTGGTGGCAAGAAGTAGTGCGGAAGCAGAGTAAAGGGCTATGGCCCATACTGCATGTGAACTAGTATGGCTGAAGAACCTACTATAGGAGATGGGTTTCTCAATTGACAGACCCATGAAACTATACTGTGATAACCAAGCTGCTGTTCACATCTCATCCAATCCTGTCTTCCATAAAAGAACTAAACATATTGAGGTGGATTGTCACTTTGTGAGAGAGAAAGTGATAAGTGTGGTAATAACTACATCTCATGTGAGCTCAGGAAATCAGTGGGTAGATATCTTCACAAAAGGATTGTCTCGGGGAAGAATAGATTACATTTGTAACAAGCTGGGACTATATGATATATACTCTCCAGCTTGAGGGGGAGTGTTAGAATGCTCGAGTTAGGGGTATTTTGGTCATTCTGGTGTATCTTATTGAAAGTGAAATGTCTATTGTATCTGAGTTTAAGTTGTGTCCCATCTCCTATGAGGGACAAAATTGTCTTTCTTGTAACTCAAGTTTTTCATGAATAAAAGTTAAGTGGGTCGGCTAGGAGAGGTACTTTTGTACATCCTCTCTTCTAGTCTGGCCGAACACTCTTCTCCTCTCCTTCTTTCTCTTTTCTTTCTTCTTTCTTCTTCTCTACTTTGACCTAGAAACAACTAGGGTTTATTCACATATACTACCTCGTGAGGAATGAAGAGGTTAGGAGAAAAGAGATGCAAGTTGATACTCAAACTAATTTCTACAAATCAAAAGGGGAATAAGTACTCGGACAAGAGACATCTGAAGTGCACCCACTGTGGAGGAGAAAGGCATGTGAAAGAGACTTGTTGGGTTCTCTATCCACATTTGAAACCAGCTGCTTTGAAGAAAGATAAGAAGCATCAGGAGGGTCAAGCTGCAAGTGGGAATCTGGTTGCCAGTCACAGTGGTGATGGCTCAAAACACTCATCCACAGTTACTACTCTTCCATGGGGCAGATTGCTAATTCCCCCAAACGCGGGTCCTTGGGTTTCACTGCCGATGAGGTAGAGGTACTTAGTCGGGCACTAGCCCGTCTAAATACCAATTCTCTTGCTTCCACCTCCCTTGCCAGATCGGGTACTGTCTGTACTTTTAGTGCAACTAGTTCTATTGATCCTGCTTCTTGGATTATTGATTCGGTGCAACTGACCACATGACAAATATGTTTTCTCTATTTTCTTCCTATCATTTACTGTCTGGCCAAGATAAGATGAGGGTTGTTGATGGTTCCCTCTCTACCATCTCTGGAAAAGGGGTGGTTGACCTAACCAAGGGCCTCTCACTCAAATCTGTCCTACATGTTCCCAATCTTTCTTCAAATCTCTTATTTGTTTCAAAGCTTACCAAGAATTTGAATTGTAGCATAACTTTTTTTCCTACTCATTATGTCTTTTAGGACAGATTGACGAAGAGAACGATTGGGAGTGGTCATGAGTGTGGAGGCCTCTACCACCTTGATGCAGACATCAGTTCGGCTTTACAAACATCTGCTACTAGTAGTCAGTCCAATGTGGAGTCAATAGCTAAGTTACATCTATGGCATGCTAGGCTAGGTCATTTACTTTTTTCATCATTAGAAGTGTTGTTTCCGGATTTATTCAAAGGTGTTTCAAGTCAAAATTTAGTTTGTGAAGTCTATCAGTTATCAAAACAATGTAGAACTGTTTATCCAATTTCTAGTAATGAAATTCAAGCTTCTTTTGATTTAGTCCACTCTGATGTTTGGGGCCCTTCACCCATTATTTCTGTTGATGGCTTTCAGTACTTTATTAGTTTTATCGATCACTACTCTCGATGCACATGGATCTACTTGTTAAAAGGACGCGATGAAGTGCCACGGGTAACCATGGCGTTTTACAAAATGGTTGAAACACAATTTGGCAAGAAAATTAAACAATTCAGGTCTGATAATGCAGTTGATTACTTTGAAAGGTCCTTGAATCTGTTTATGGAGGATGCTGGAATGATCCATCAATCATCTTGTGCTAGTACCCCCCAACAGAATGGGGTTTCTGAGCGCAAGAATAGACACCTATTGGAGACTGCTCGAGCCTTACTATTTCAGCACAAGGTTCCCCAAAACTATTGGTCTCAAGCAGTCCTTACTGCATCATATCTGATAAATTGAATGCCATCCAAGGTATTGGGGATGAAAACTCCTTTCTCTATCCTTTGCCCTCATCTTCTAGACTTTTCTCTTCCACCGAGAGTCTTCGGTTGTGTATGTTTTATACATGTAAAGGATCCAAAGAAGACCAAACTGGATCCTAGGGCTACGAAAGGAATCTTTTTGGGGTACTCTTGTACACTGAAGGGTTACAAGTGTTATGATCTAGTCACCAAGGATGTGTTTTTTTTTAATCTCAATCCTATTTTCATTCTTCCCAGAATACTCTTCAGGGGGAGACTAGCGGGATGGAAGAGGATTCTTTTGTTCCCTCCTTTGTGCCTCTTTCTGCCTCGGACCTTCCACCTTCTCCTCCTGATCCTCCTAGTTGTGGTATCCCGGGTTAATCTAATGAGGCTCCCATTGCACCAGCTACTACTAGTGATGCTGTAGATGTTATTGAAGACTCAAGAAGGCAGCAGAAAGGTATAAGAATCACCTATAATAGAAGGAAAAAGGGTCCTCCAACTCATGACAGCAACCAATTGGACTCGGATCAACCTGTCTCAGCAGCCCCAGGTAATCCTATCACACATCCCTCTGACTTGGATCTTCCTATTGCCCTTCGTAAGCCTACCCGTTCTTGTACTATCCGATACCCCATTGCTGATTTTGTGTCTTACTCACATTTATCTCCCCGTTATTGTTCTTTTGTGTCTACTCTCTCTTCTGTGCATGTTCCTACTAGGTATTCAGAGGCAGTATCCAACCCAAGATGGAAAGAGGCTATGGACGAAGAAATGAAAGCAAGGACTTGGGAATTAGTGGATCTACCGGAAGGGAAAAGCACTGTTGGATGCAAGTGGGTGTTCACTGTAAAGCATAGGGAGGACGGATCCATTGAAAGGTACAAGGCCAGACTTGTAGCAAAAGGGTTTACTCAAAAAAATGGGGATTGACTACAAAGAAACCTTTGCTCCAGTAGCAAAACTCAACACAATCAGAGTTCTATTGTCGTTAGCTGCAAATTTCTCATGGGAGCTACATCAGTTGGACATGAAGAATGCCTTCCTAAATGGCGACCTACATGAAGAGGTATTCATGGATCCTCCACCAAGTTATGGGTTTGGTAGGAAGGCGTGCAGACTGAGAAAAGCACTATATGGTCTTAAGCAGTCTCCTCGAGCTTGGTTTGAGAAGCTTTGTGGGGCCATGAAGAAGGTGGTTATACTCAAAGTGGGGAAGATCATACCTTCTTCATAAGGAAGAGAAATGGAAAACTTACAAAACTTATTGTATATGTGGATGATATGGTGATTACCGGGGATGATCAGGAAGAGATTAAAAAACTAAAGGAGTTCTTGGCTGCTGAATTTGACATCAAAGACCTAGGTCAGCTGAGATACTTCCTTGGGATTGAAGTTGCTAGATCAAAAGAGGGCATTTACATATGTCAGCGGAAATATGTCCTTGATCTTCTACAAGAGACAGGCATGATGGGGTGTAGGCCAGCAGATACTCCAATAGAACAGAACCATGGCCTACAGGAATGAGTAGGAGAGGACTACCTTGATAAGGAAAGATACCAAAAGCTGGTGGGGAAGTTGATCTATCTGTACATGTTGTCAGCCAGTTCATGCACACTCCTAAAGTCCCTCGCATGAAAGTTGTGGAAAGGATTCTTAGATATTTGAAGTCTTGCCCGGGGAAAGGGATTCTGTTCAGAAAACACAATAAGATTGAAGTTGAAGCATATACTGATGCAGATTGGGCTGGCTCTGTTGGGGACAGGAAGTCCACTTCCGGGTACTGCACCTTTGTTGGAGGAAATCTAGTTACATGGAGGAGTAAAAAACAAAATGTGGTTGCTAGATCAAGTGCAGAGGCTGATTATCGAGCTATGGCTCATGGTGTTGTTGAACTTCTGTGGCTTAAGATCCTTCTTGGTGAACTTGGAATAAAGATCGAGTGCCCTCTCAGGTTGTACTGTGACAATAAGGCTGCCATCAACATTGCAAATAACTCGGTGCAACATGATAGAACGAAACATATTGAGATAGACCGCCACTTTGTCAGAGAAAGAATGGTCTCAGGAGAACTATGCATTCCTTATACTCCCTCTGAGATGCAGATCGCAGATGTTTTAACTAAAGGGCTAGGCTACAGTAAAATTCTTGAACTTACTTGGCAAGGTAAACATGATTGACATCCATGCTTAGCTTGAAGGGGAGTGTTGGTTCGGCTGTCTTAATATGTTTATTTATCTCTGTTGGGTCTTTAGTCTTTTGTTATTGGGCGTAATCTTATTTAGTGTTTTTATTTGTCTAGGTGTCCCATCACTAATCAGGGGCATTCTAGTCTATTTGTCTAACATTATGTAATACACTTATTAATAATAGAGTAGGGCCGGCTGAGAGATTATTGCCGCCATTCTCAACTCTCCTTCGGCAGCTTCTTTCCAGCAAACAAACCATATACACCTCCTCATCTAGGTCCCATTCATAAAAGCAATCTTCACATATAGTTGATGAAGGGTCTCAAAAAGTTGACAACTAAAGATAAAAAAGAACCTCAATGGAGTGCTTCCTAATAAACAAACAGTTGGTTTTCGGTTAGTTTATATAATCAAGCATAGACAAGATGGTAGTGTTCAGAGGTTCAAAGCCTGACTGATGGCCAAAGGTTCAAAACCTCAATGGATTGCATCCTATTACTAAGCTAATTAAGCTCTTTTGTGATAATCAAGCTGCCACACATATTGCTTCCAATCCAGTTTTTCACAAAGAACCAAACACATAAAAGTTGATTGTCATTTTATAAGGGAAAAAGTGACAAGTGGTGATGTCAGACCATATGTAAGATCTGATAATTAACTAGCTGATCTATTCACCAAAGGTTTAAGTTGTGCCAGGATGGGTTACATTTGTAACAAGCTGGTTCTTTATGATATATATGTTACAGCTTGAGGGGAGTGTTGAAATTTATGTTGCAGGAGTAATATTGTCTTTTTGTTCTTTGTTTCCTAGATTTATGTTATATGCAACCTTTGGAGGGTATTTTGTAATTTTGTTTTTAATATAAGTCTAACAAAACAGAGGTCAATAGGAGGGAGAGGGGCAAGTTTGGATCTCTTTCCTAGACCTTGTTTCTTTTCACTTCTTGCTTTCTTCTCTCTTTTGTTGGACCTTGTCTGGACTGAATCTCTTCCTCATCCCTTTCTTCTTTATTTCCACATTTCTTCACCCTTTTCTGGATTTTATTACAGGTACTAACTCCTTTTTATTCTTCATTGAATCCTATATTTAAGCTATTTTTTCTCACCAATAAATTCTAGCAATTAGATCCGTATTCAATACTTTTAACAACACGAAAACCCATTTTTTTAAACCGGCCCAAAAACAAAACTCTTCTTCTGTCATAGTGGCAGGTGAGCAATTCAACCATATGGGTCAAATGGGTAACCCATGATGTCATAGTTAAATAATGAAACTTTCAAAATAGAGATAAATACAAAGATTACAAAAAATAAAAAAAAAAGTAGAAAAATTGGGCACATCTCTAATATTTTATATTAATCATATTAAAGAATATAAGTGTGATAAATTGTAGTTGTTTTTATTGATGTTGGACATGAAATACAAAATTTGAAACCAATCCAAAAATGAAGAAAAGGAGCAAGATTACCACAGGTGTAATCTCTATACAAAATAATGCCTCTATCTGACTAAAGTACTTTCTATATTTTTCAAATATGGTAGAAATTTGGCCCACCAACATATTCTTACTTAAGGAGATTTTTCTCTTCTACAGGTGTACTCTCTAGTCCAGTGACAAAAGGAGCAATATTAAGTTGCAGTCATGTCTTGATTTTACTACTCAAATTGCACCTAACCCTAATATTAGGGACTTGGAGATCATGTAAGAGAGGAGGAGATTTTGTGTGGGCAATATAGAAAACGCAAGCATACTAAAAATAGACATTAGTATCATCTAAAACCTACCAGACTTTGGGGTGGCAAGAAAGGCAATGCAAATGTTGCTACTACATCATCTAATTAGTTTGCTTCTAATCTTGCTCTACCTAATTTTCCCTACTAGGAGACACTTGTTGCAGGCTTGCAGCCAGGGCTAAATTTGAAAAATATAGCAAGTACTTTAGTCAGCTGGAGGTGTTATTAAGGGTGAATATTTAAGTGAAGGATCCATTGTCCTTCCTCATTACTCATCATTGCACTGCCAACCATGCTTTGGCAACTAGGAATGAAAATATTTCTTAGATAACAGACTCAATAGCTTTTGACTATTTGACAAGTTTACCCTTCTTATTCTAGTCCTACTTGTGTTCAAGAAAGGATAAGGAATATATTGTTGATGGATGTTCTTATTTCTAGAAAAGGAGATATTAAAGTTAATGATGGCTTAATTCTTTCCTCAGTTTTTCATGTCCCTAAGCTAAATACAAATTTCTCCTCTGTTAATAGCTTCATTAAATCCCTAAGCTACTCTGTGGTTTTTGTCCTCGACTAATCTGTTTCTCAAGATTTTGAGTTGAATAGGATGATTGGGAGTGGGCATGAGGCAAATGGAATCTACCACCTTGATGTGCCACCTAGTAGAGGACTTCATCAGAGTAATCTCCTTTCATACAAATCTTTTTCTTCCTAGTAGAGGATCATGCTTTGGCACTTTTTCCTTGGTCATTTGTCTTTTTAACCTTTGAGTCACCTATTTCCTACTTTATTTTCTTCTGTAAAGTTTTTAGAGTTACCTTGTGAAAACTATCAGTTTTCTAAACATAATAAAAGATTTGTATTTTCCTTATCCATCTCCAAAAATCATCTAAACTAGGGGAGATTTAAAAAAACAATCAAATTCTTTAATCTTCTATGTGGAAAGATGATCCTAGAGTTACATGAGTTATATCCAAAATTCTCTTTGTGAAACCTTGCTTTGGTACCACTTGGCCAACAGAACTGTAAAAAGAAATCAGAAATATATAGAAAGTAAAAGATAGGACAAGGATAAGAGAAGAAAGCGGAAAGAAAGATTTGAAAGGGAGTCAAAAAATTTGGGCTTATAGCTTCTTTCCACTATATAAACTACAACTAAAATACAATCTAAAATGACTAGTGTACCCTTGGATGTGTACTACCTTATAGGACAGCACAAAATGCAAAAAATGAATAAAAGGAAAAAATAAACAATTAAAAGCAACATAGATAAATAAATGATGCATTTCTAAACACTGTTCTACCCCCTTAAACTTGTGGCAGATCACTTCTTACTTGTGTTGTTGATGGTTTCTCTACTGCCCAAACCATCTTTGTCTACACTCATCCATTTCAACATTTACATTTCTTCCACACATTTTATGGATATGTTATTTCTTGACTACCTAACCATGCACTCGATACACCATTGATGGTCTTGTAATTAGTTTTGAAAACCTAGAAGAAAATAGAAGTGGGAGAGAAGGGAATTCCAGAGAGGAAGAAGAGAGAAGAAAAAATAAAAAGGCACCAAAAAAGAATGGAGTTTGACGCCTTGTGTTCTATTTATACTATTAGTGTGACAGCTATACAATAGAAAGAAATAAAAAGACAAAAAATCCCTTGTAGCCATAACATAACAGAATTACAACACTCCCCCTCAAGTTGGGTCATATATGTCAATAATTGCTAACTTCTCACATAACTCATTCTGTCGTAGGTAGTGAAGTCCTTTTGTGAGAACATCTTCAAGTTTCTCCTTAGAATTGATATAAGCAGTACAAACTTCGCCCTTTTTGAGCTTTTCTCTTATAAAATACTTATCGACTTTAATGTGTTTAGTTCTATCATGAAGGACAAGATTGATGGCAATATTTATAACTACCTTGTTGTTACAATAAAGGGACATTGGGTTATCAAAAGAGAAACCCAATTCATCAATTAGACTTTTTACCCAAAGAACCAATGTTTTAAAAACCGACTTGGAGGCTGAACCGTTTTTGCCTTTGGGTCGAATGGTTCAGACCGTGCCATGTCATCATATATATGTATTAAGTATATATATTTATATGAATATATGTGTAGAAATATATTTTATCAATAAATAATATATAAATATGTTTTAGATATGTTATATGTATTTTTATATTTAATTTATATTTTTTAACTCATTTTTATGTTTTATTTATAAAAATATTAAAAATTGTAATTTGAGGCCGAAAAATGGGTTTTTTGCGAAAATAGTGGGGCAAGGCGCCTATGGCCCATTGGGATGCATAGATCTCAAATAGTTACCCAAAATTAAAAAAAATCAGCCCAATCGGACATCGGAGTGCAAAGTTATGGCCTCCGAAAGTTTGCATACATTGAATGTGCAACCCGTGACCCAGTGACTGGGTCGAATGGGTCAACAGTTGAACTAGACGGGTCGAACGGTTCTTGACCAAGTCAACAGTTTTTGACCGTCTGACGGGTCTTGATGAACTAGCCCGGAATCTTGGTCGGGTGATGGTTTGAATGGTTCGACTGGCTGGGTTAACGGTTGAAAACACTGCAAAGAACTTTAACAACCCCATGAGCCATGGCTCTGTACTCAGCTTCAGCCCTAGAGCTGGCCACAACACTTTGTTTCTTGATCTTCTATGTGACTAAGTTTCCACCAACAAAGGTGTAGTACCACTTGTGGACTTCCTATCTTCATCTAACCCTACCCAATCAGCATTAGTATAAACTTCAACTTTCATGTGATCGTGCTTGAACAACATACCAGTCCCTAGATATTTTTCTTAGATATCTAAGAATCCTCTCTACAGCTTCTGGATGTGAAGTCCTCCTGGGAGCATGCATAACTAGCTGAGAACTCTCACAACATAGGCAATACCAAGCTGAGTTATTGACAAGTAGAGAAGTTTACCCACTAATCTCTAAGACTTCTTAACTTCTTCTGGAGTTTCTCCAATACAATCACCAAGTCTATGATTAGCATCAATAGAGGAATCTGCTGGTTTTGCACCCAGTTTGCTTGTATCTTGTAAGAGATCCAAGATGTACATACTTTGAGAAATGAAGATTCCCTTTTGTGAACAGGCCACCTCAGTTCCAAGAAAGTACCATAGAGGTCCTAGATCCTTGAATTCAAATTGCACTACAAGGGATATTTTCACCCGCTGAATCTCAAAACTTAAGTTCCCAAAGATGACTATATCATCCACATACAATTAGGCTATAACTTTCTCATGTTCCCTCTTGACAAAGAGTGTATGATCTGACTGACATTGCTTAAACCCAATCTATTGAAGGGCCACGTGAAATCTACTAAACCAAGCACTTGGAGACTGCTTCAATCTATATAGGGATTTCTTCAACTTACATACCTTCCCTTCATTTCATTTGCTAGAAACCAAGAGGCTGAATCATGTAAACTTCTTCCATGTCTCCAATTAGGAAAGCATTTTTAACATCAAGTTGATGGATCTCCCAATTAAAGTTAACAGTTAATGATAAAAGAATCCAGATAGAGTTCATTTTGACGACTAAAGCAATAGTCTCTCTATAATCAACCCCATATACCTGTGTGTACCCCTTTGCAACTAAGCTATCCTTTTATCTCTTCACTATACCATCAACCTTGTGTTTCACAGTAAACACCCACTTACAACCAACTGGCTTTTTTTCCTTTAGAAAGATCTACCAACTCCCATGTATTGTTTTTATGAATAACACTAATTTCTTCCTTCATTGCATCTATCCATTTAGGTATAAACAAAGCTTCTATACAACACTTTTGGGAATAGACACATTACCAATGGCAGTTAAGAAGGCACAAAAGGAGAGAGATACATTTTTATAAGACAAGAAATGCAATAGGGTGTTTAGTAGTACATGACCTAATGCCCTTTTTGTGAGCAATTGGGATATTAAGATCATCAAGAATCACCAATAGCAATAGAATCAATAGTCTCAAGAGGAATAAGAGTACCTGGCTGAGAGGGACTTTCCTTTAAGGAGTCCAATTTTTGTAGATGTACAATTTTTGGTTGCTCTACACTTTTTGAACTCTATTGGTTCTTACGGTGCCTTAGTAAAACACAAAGGGGAGAAAGATCTAGGATACAAGGAAGATGGATCTACTATTGGACCTTCTCCTCCATACAATTCCCCCTTGGGAAAGGTAGGGAAGAATGACTCGGATTCAAAAATTGACACATCCATGGACACAAAATACTTGTGAAAAGTAAGGTCAAAGCATTTGTAGCCTTTCTAAGAAGATGGATTACCAAGGAAGACACAGGGAATGGCCCTAGGATCTAATTTAGCCCATATAGGAGACAAGTCATGAACTAAGCACCAACTGCCAAACACATGCAAAGGAATGGAAAATAGGGGAGACCGAGGAAATAAAAGCTGATGTGGGGCCTTGCACTGTAGGAAAAGAGAGGGATTATGATTGATGACGTAGGGGGCAACCAGAACATCCTCAACCCAAAAACACTTGGGAATATTCATGTGCAGGACATTACTATGAGAAACTTCAAGGAGGTGGCAATTCTTCTTTTCTGTAACACCATTTTGTTGTGGTGTTCTAGTACACGAGCTCTTGTGAAGAGACCCATGGATAGAAAAGTGTTAGCTGGATCATGATGGAAGATTTCTTCTGCATTATCTGATTAGAAAATCTGAATCTCAACATGAAACTGAGTGAAAACCATACACTGAAAATCCTTCACAATTTTGGGCACCTTGTCCCTTGAATGCATAGGATATATCCACGTATACCATAAATAGTCATCAGTCATGCCAATAAAATATTTACATCCACCCTTAGTAGATGTAGCTATAGGACCCCAAACATCTGAATACACAATATAAAAAGGAATAGTAGATCTTTTATTATTTGGAGGAAAATGAGTTCTACAATGCTTATTTAATTGACATGTCTCACATTTCAAACTTGAAACAAGCACAGACTTAAAACAACTCTAGAAACATAATGTTAAAGACTTAAATGACAGATGACCAAGACGGTTATTCCATAAACAAACTTAACTCTCAATTGGTTGATTGACTGACTGACTTAGAAGACCCATAGAGACTGGTGCCGCATGACCAGCTTTATTCTCCAAAATGTAGAGACCATTGACTATGCTTCCTTTACCAATTGTCCTTCCCAAGGATAAATCTTGGAAAATACAAGAGTTGGGAAAAAAGGTCACACAACAATTCGAAGATTGGGTAATACTACTTACAAATAACAAATTAATAGGAAGCTTAGGTACGTGAAGAACATTAGGTAGAACCAAGTCCATGGGGAAGGGATACAGATCCCTAAATCCCTAACTAGCAATGGTGGAAAAGGATCTATAATCCAGTCTCACTTTATCTACCAAAGAGAAGGGTGTAAGATTGAAACAAATTTGACTTATAAGTCATATGGTTAAAAGCCCTTGAGTCAATGATCCAAGGGGTATCAAGGATTGAGGTAAACACATGAAATGTAGAAGCATTGTTACCTAATGTAGACGCAAATGAGGTAGAAGGAATAGGAACCAATTTATCCATTTGCCGAAGGGTCCTACCATATAACTCCAAGTGATCATGAAAGGAGTTAACAATGTCTTCTCTAGGGTCAGAACCAAGGGAGCTCTCTTGAGAGGAACTAGATGTCAAGCTATTTGTCCTAGATTCCTGAGTAGCCATATTTGCAGAATTAAACTTCTTTTGGGTAGGCTTCTTAGAGCTGTCTTGATTCTTGGTAGCCCATGTGGGCTTTCCAACAAGCTCCCAGCAAGTCTCACAAGTATGTATAGACCATTGGCAATGAGTACACCAAAGTTTATCCTTATCATCAACTTTCTTAGAGTCATTCTTCTTCACTCCAGAACTACCGCCCTTGGCAGCAAAAGCAACCGGCTACTCCCCTTTAGAAGCATTCATCAAATTTCTTCTGCTTTCCTCAGATTGAACTAGAACATACACCTCTTGAACTTAAGGAAGTTCCCTACTGTGGAGATATATCCTGATGTATATTATTAGTATAGTCCCTGTTGAACAGTACACTTATTGTTTTATTTGTTCTTTTATCTTTTAGCCCTATAAGGGCATTCTTGTAACTGTACAGATCTTTTAATATAAAAGGGGCTCTTTTGGGTGGGGGTTGACTATTCAAGACACCCCTGAATCTGCTCTTCTTTGCTCTCAGTTCTGCTCACATGGTATCAAAGCGGGTAACCTGTATCAGCCTAGGAGTTCTGGTTTCTATACAAGATTGAAGAGTGCTTTACTGCTTTTCAAGTCTTCCATCAGTACTGTTCGGATTCTGATCTGGATCTTCTTGGGGGTTGTTTCGATCAGCACAAAAACCCTCCTGTTTTTTTGAAAAAGATGCCTAACAGGTTGGTTTTTCCCACTTTTCTCTCTTTCGGCTGATACAATCAGCCTTTAACTCTAGATCTGGTGTCGTCCTAGACCCCTTTTGCTTTCCATTTTCTTGGATCTCCTTTTCATCCTCTTTTTGAAGGGTTTTTAGTCCCCTCTTTGGTTCTACAGTCCTGAAACTTACCTTTTTTGGACTGTCAACCCCTTTTTTGCTTGCTGAAGCTGTTTGGACCCTTCTCTGGACTTGTCTGGATTGCTGTAGTACTGGTTCCTCTTTCTCTCTCTTGGACAGAAGTGGACTGCTGTTTGGACTGGTATTTGGACTATTTTCGAACCTGTTTTTGGCTTTTTGTGTGTGTGTTTTATTGTTTTCTGCTGTAATGGCTTTAGACGGAGGATATTATTCTTGTGAAACTGAATGGATAGAATTATACGATGTGGAAGTTCCACTTTGATTTGTATGTTGAAGGAAAAGGTTTGGAAGGACACCTGAATGGGACTGTCACTAGACCAGCTGAGACCGAGGGCAAAGCCTTACAACAATGGAAACTAGATAACGGCAAGATTGTTTCCTAGATTCTCATATTGATGTACCTATGAGGAGAATGAAAACAACCTATGAAATGTATTTATATTTGAAGAAAGTTTATCAACAATCCAATATGTCTAGATAGTATCAAATAGGATCAGAGATATTTGCTTACTGTCAAGGAGATAGAAGAATACAGGAATACTATGCAGGCTTTCTTGATTTGTGGGCTGATATTGTTAGACAGTTTTGTATGCCCTTAGCTTCAATCAAAATTGATGTACTTTATGAGTTTATTGTAAATGAATAAAAGTGCATATTTGATTCATTTTCCCTTGGTATGTTTTTGTGTAAAGGCCCAGTTTTAAATAGTTAAAATTGCAAAAGCCCATTTTAAGGGATAAAGCTATATGGGCCGAACTGGGTAACCCTAATTCATCCCATATACCTAGATAATATTAATGGTTAATATTATGGAATTTTAACGGGCTTCCAACGGGCCTTACAGATAATTAATTGATTGGATCAATTTATCCCAGCATGTGATGTATGGATGTGTGATGTGCTGCGTACATGGGCCATAAGTACTTGGCCCATGCTCATTTGACAGTGGCTCTTGCGCACACCATGGCTGAATGCACATCATTGCCATGGTGTCCCTTTTGGTCATTGGATGACTTCCCTCAGTGGTGGGCCCCACACCTCATCAAGAGGTTGCGTGCGGAACCCTAGCCGATTCAAGGCCCGCCGAAATCTGGCTTTATGAAAGTCAGTGGGAGCCACTTTGGTTTGACCTAAATCAAACTAGGGCGTAATTTTGTTCCCTCCAGCTAATATGAGTGCATGTGATAGGAAGATTCATATGATGAACTCTCTAAAGGCCTTCCATCATTAGCATGAGGATGGGTCCTTCAGTAATGAGGAAATGCACCAGAAAATGGGCTATCCATTTGCTGTTGGGCTTGTCTGAGTGTTTCATAAGATGATAGGGGCGTCATTGACCGATGTGGAAGGGGCTTAACCAGAAAATGGGAACTCTCTCACGGTACCTTGGCGTTCACGAATATGATGGGTAAGTACTCACTGGACATAAAGGTTTACCTTAAAACGGCTCTGAACCTTGTCTGACAGAGGCCAAAGGGAAAACTCATATGATGAGTGGATATGATCCTTCACAGAAAGGTGGTGGGGTTATGCAGCTGAAACAGTTAGCTCCATACACCCTATGTGATTTCCCACATTTCCAGAGACAACCCGTGGTCTCCGTCATTGAGAAAGGAGGGAAATCTCAGAGACGAATAAATGGAAATGGATCGTAGATTAAAATCCATATCTATGAAATGAACATGAATCAAATTAGGTTGTGGACTGATGTTTGCTCTTTTATCAGAAAATGGCAAACGGATCTTTTGCAAAACTGCTTGATGACAGCAAGTTGAAGGGCCCAAACTATGTTGACTGGTACAGGAACCTTATGTTGGTCCTTGCTTCTGAAAAGCTGGACAAAGTGGCAAAGAATCCTGCCCCGGAGCGTCCGGGTGATAGGGCTTCTGAGGCCCGAAGGAGAGACTATCAAGAATGGGAGGAGAAAAACTCCCTTGCCCGGTGTTATATCATTGCCTCCTTAGACAACCCGATACAGAGGCAGTTCGATCAGATCGAACTTGCCAAAGACATATTGGACAGTCTCAGGACAATGTATGAAGAGCAGAATTGTTCTACTCGACAAAAGGTCTTGAAACAGTTCATGACCGCACAAATGTCCAAGGGTCAACAAGTTCACGACCATTGTCTTCGGATGATGGGATACATCAACGAACTAAAGGCTCTTGGATCCGGGCTGGACCTTGCAACCCAGATAGATGCTATTCTTAACTCTTTGCCTCCTTCCTTTAATCCGTTCATCATGAACTATAACATGAACAAGCTGAATGTCAACTTACAAGAGCTCAACAATATGTTGCAAAGAGCTGAAGAATTGATTAGAAAGGATGAGCCTGTATCCATGCTTGTTGAAGCTGGCAAGACAGGCAAGAGAAAGAGGAAGGCAAAGAAGCCTCAGAAGAAAGCCACTAAGAGCAAGAAGCAGAAGAAAGACAAAGCATCGGATGCCTATCACTTCTGCAAGAAGACCGGCCACTGGAAAATGAACTGTCCTGCCTACCTGGAATCCAAGAAAGGTAACTTCGAAACTTTTGTTATAGAAACCAATTTGTTGGTAGCTTCTACATCCTGGTGTATTGACTCCGGGGCTTCAACTCATGCTTGTAACTCACTACAGGGGTTCAAGGTAAGCAGAAGGCTAAGTGAAGGAGAAGTCACACTCTACTTGGGGACTACTGCAACTGTTGCAGCCGCGGCCATAGGAACCGTGGAGTTAATTTTTAGAGAAGGAACAATTGTACTGAAAGACTGTCTTTATGTGCAAAATTTAAGGAGAAATTTGATTTCTGTCTCAAAACTGTGTGCAGATGGTTATTCTGTCTTCTTTAGTAATACGATTACTATTAAAAGAAACAACAGATTCATCGCATACGGGGAACTGGAGAACGGTCTCTATGTTCTACATCCTTCTCTAGAAACTAACATAACCGAAACTACGTCGGCTGAAATCCCTAAGAAGAGAGCTCGTGATACAGTTAATCCCACGTGTCTGTGGCATTATCGACTTGGCCACATCGGTGTTGACCGAATCACAAGGTTGGTAAAGGATGGTCCTTTGGATTTTCTAACTGTAGAAGATCTTCCCACTTGTGAGCCTTGCCTACAAGGCAAGATGACGAAACGACCATTTAACGGTAAGTCTGAAAGATGTACAGGCACACTTGACCTAATACATACTGATGTATGTGGTCCCCTGAGTGTTAGGACACGAAATCAACACGTGTATTTCATCACCTTCACAGATGATTTTTCATGATACGGTTACGTGTACCTAATGAGACACAAGTTTGAATCCTTTGAAAAGTTCAAAGAGTTTAGACAAGAGGTCGAGAAACAGTTAGGGAGAGAAATTAAGGCCCTTCGATCAGATCGAGGTGGCGAGTATCTCTCTGACGAATTCTTGAGATGAAACCCTTTCTTTGACAAAATGTCGATCGACTTCGATATGCTTAGTTCTGTCATGTTGTACCGGATTTTGAGCTATATTAATAGCAGCCTGATTATCACAATACAGCATTAAGGGCTTCTCATAATCAATACCCAACTCTTCAAGTAATGACTTCAGCCACACCATTAGCCATTGATCTATATTCAGCTTCAGCACTAGAACGAGAAACAAGACTTTGTTTCTTACTCCTCCATGAGACAAGGTTACTGTTGACAGATGTTGTTGTACAGATGTTTAGTACCGCAAGGGTACTTTTGTAATTTCTCCATACTTTATGTTGTACGACCAGCCAAGTATAAATAATAACATATTGCACACACCTGCAGTGTTCTTTTGGGCTCTCAGTCCTCCCGCCTCTCCTCCCTTTCTCTCCTCTCTTTTCTCTTCTCTTCTCTTGCTCAACATGGTATCAGAGCAAGTCATCCAGGTCTGAAGGGTGATGTCTAGCTAATCTAATTTGTTCATCCTCCAATGTCGAGCAGTTAGTCCCTTCATCTCCAAACCGTATCCATCTGCTGTTTGACATTAGGCAAGAAGATGCCTGCCTGACTTTTCATCTTCCTGCGCAGAAAGGAGTTCTAGTTATAGAGAGTTTTCTATCTGATGTTCAAAGAAGCCTGCTAACATTGATAGTTCGGCTGCAGAGAGGCTATCATCTAATGTTCGTAGATAAAGTTCTGGTTTATAGAGAGGCTATCATCTGATGTTCAAGAAGGTATTATCTATGTTCATCTACTGTTCGGGTGCCCTAGTATTCAACTGAAGTTTTTTTTGTGTTTCTTTGCACCCATTGATGGACTATTGATGCCCTAATATTCGATTGTGGTGTTCCTTTTTGTGTTACTGTTGTTCGACTACCTTGTTGATGGACTGAAGTAACTCTTTCTTTTACTTTGATCCCATTGACTGTTCGGCTGCCCTGAAGTTGGCACTGTACCAAGTTTGCCGATTAGGTGTGTGGTGAACTTCACCTTGTATCTTCCATTCTGTTGAGAGGTCATATGATCTCTGTAAAATTGTAGGTCATACAGACCTGTTTACGTACTGCAATAGCAGTGTTTGTTCTTGGATCCTTGTGAAACTGTAGGTCATAAGGACCTGTTTGTGTGTTGCAGTAGTAGCCTTTTTAGTGGACTGAAGGTCAGGAAGTGCCTGGTGCCTTCTGTAACAGCTCTATGAGGCAGTGCTCCTTCTTTGGGTGCTGTTTTTTAAACTTGAAATCATGAGTGTTGAAGATTCAGCCACATCTGGAGTTTCTTCAATGCTGAATGGAATGAGTGGGGGTGGTGACCTATCCTTTCCTATGGCTGTTGTCCCTCTTGATGGTCTAAATTACCTAGAGTGGTCAAGAGGGATCAAGTTATACATCACTGCAAGGGGGAAGATAGGCTATACTAATGGGAAAATTAAAGAACCACTCTAGGAGTGCTGAATATGATGGATGGAATCAGGAGAACAGTATGGTTATGTCTTGGCTCTTGGTCTCCATGAAACCTCAAATAAGGAAGAATTTCATGTGGGCTGAAACTGCAAATGAGATATAGGAACAAGCAAAATCTACATATTCAAAACTGCGATACTATGTCGAGATCTATCAATTGCAGGCAGAATCGTCTACTTGTAGACAGGGGGAGAGGTGTTTATCAGTATATTACTCTGACTTGACTTCTATCTGGAAGGAGTTGGACCATTACCAGAATGTGGATTGGAAGTGTGACGAGGATGCAAAACTGTACAAGAAACTTGTCTCCCAGCAAAGAGTGTTTGCCTTCTTACATGGTCTGAATCCCATTTATGAATCTATCAAAGTACAAACTCTCAGTTCTAAGGATCTTCCATCAGTTCAGAAAGTTTATGCTCTTGTACAATATGAAGAGAGTAGAAGGAATTTGATGAACAGTCCTGGTGGGGATGCAGTTGTGTTGGTAGCAAAAGGGGGTGCTTCTACTAGTGTGGGATCTTCTTCTAGGAAAGGATATCTCTAGAAAAAAACTGAAGATAAGGACAAATTGTGGTGCACTCATTGCCAGAAACCCCGACACACCAAAGATACCTGTTGAGATCTTCATGGGAAACCGAAATGGGTTCAAGATCTGAATAAGAAGCAAGGTTCATATGTGAATAAAAGGTCCAGACAGCAAGGTACAAAGAAATACAACATGGCCAACATGGCTACTCGGGAAAATCAGTCCTTCATCCCTATTGTGACTCAGACACATCTCTCTGGATCTGACCCGAGGGAGGATATTATGAATTCCTTCCGTGACCATTTAGAGCTCTATGGTAGAGCAATTCGTTAGATGGATGCTCCTCCCTCAACCTCATTTGCTACTACGTTAGGTAACTCAACCACAACTTTCCATGTTGTTTCTCACACCCTTGACTCTACATGGATCATTGATTCTGGAGCGTCAAAACACATGACTGGTACGTCCTCTTACTTTCAAAGCTATCACCTTCTTTCTGGAAGAGACAAGGTGAGACTAGCTGATGGATCATACACTTCCATAGTTGGTCAAGGAACCATCTCTCTCCCCCTTGGCCTTACCCTCTCTGATGTCCTACATGTTCCAAAATTTCCCATTAATTTGTTCTCTGTTAGTAGTGTTACTAATTCCTTAAACTGCTCAGTGACTTTTTTCCCTTCTCATTGTGTGATTCAGGATCTAGCCTCGGGGAGGACGATTGGTAGGGGACGTATGGTTGATGGACTTTACATGCTGGAGAATAAGGCTAGTCTTCATGTTATAGAGTCTATGAGTCAGTCCTGTAAGAGTCAAGTTTATTTATGGCATTTTCGCCTTAGTCATTTGTCTTTTGAATCTTTTAGAGCTGTATTTCTAGAATTGTTTAAGTCAATGTTCGTTTCAGATTTCTCTTGTCAAACATGTCAGTTAAGTAAACATTGTAGAACTCATTTTCTTCAAAAAAATAGTAAATCTGAATTTCCTTTTCACAGTGTTCATTTTGATGTATGGGGCCCTGTTACTTTACCATCTGAGAGTGGCTACAAGTATTTCATTACCCTCATTGATGATTATTCTAGATATACTTGGGTATATCCTATGCGAACCAGGGAGGAAGTACCAAAAATTATCCAAGATTTTCAGCGGATGGTCTTCACTCAATTTCAGATTGAAACCCAAAATTTTCAGTCAGATAATGTGAAAGAATTTTTTCATAGTGATCTCACGGAGTTCTTTGCTTCGCGTGGTTCACTTCACCGTAGCTCTTGTGCCCGAACACCACAACAAAATGGTGTGGCTGAACGGAAGAACCAACATCTCCTTGAAGTGGCTCGGGGTTTACTACTCCATATGAATGTCCCCAAACGTTTTTGGCTTGAGGCTGTTCTTTGTTCTACTTACCTCATTTACCGTATGCCTTCTCGTTGGTTAGAGTACAAAGCCCCACATCAGCTTCTCTTTCCTAAGGCCCCCCTTCTTCCCATTCCTCCTCGTGTATTGGTTGTCGGTACTTTGTCCAAAATCTGTCTCCCACCTGTAGGAAATTGGATTCTCGTGCTATTCCTTGCATATTCCTTGGTTACTCCTTTACTCAAAAGGGATACCGTTGTTTTGATCCTGTTTCTCGGAAATTCTCTACCTCCATGGATGTTTCTTTCTTTGAGGATGAGCCTTTTTTTCCTGTTTCTCCTCAGGGGGAGTGTAGGCATGAGGAGAAACTGGTTTAGTTCCCTTCTCTTCCTGATCCTCCGCCTTTTCGTGTCTTCTTTCGTCGTTGCAAAGGCCAACCAAATTCAATAGCTATGGAGAATCTAGAATTTGTACCTCTAGTGCCATCAAACTCCTCGGGGGAAGATCATACCCACTCAGGTAACTTGGCTCCCAATGATGTTCATGATTCTATTGAAATTGATACCTCTGCTGCTAATGACCTTGACCTTCCTATTGCTCACAGGAAAGGTGTTAGATTATGCACCACTAAACATCCCATTTCCAACTTTGTTTCCTATGAGAACATTTCACCCTCTTTTCGTGCTTTTCTTACCTCTATTGACAGTGTCCCTATCCCCAAGAATGTGACAGAAGCTCTTTCAGTACCTGAATGGACAAATTCCATGAAGGAAGAATTTAATGCCCTTCATAAAAATGGCACATGGGAACTTGAAGATCTTCCTACGGGAAAGGATCCAGTTGGATGTAAATGGGTGTTCATTGTCAAGATTAGAGCTGATGGGAACGGTGGAGAGGTATAAAGCTCACTTAGTGGCAAAGGGGTTTACTCAAGTGTACGGAGTTGATTATGCAGAAACTTTTGCCCTTGTTGCCAAGACAAAACCAGCTGTTGAAATAAAGAAAACAACCAGCAGGTATAAAGCTCACTTAGTGGCAAAGGGTTTCACTGTCTAACAGCTCCCACTTGCACTTAGGTCCAATCCGGTACAAGCCGGAGTCCCATACTTTCCACGTGTTTCTCAAACACCTTCTGTGTCAGTGGCTTAGTCAATGGGTCTGCCACATTATCCGCTGATGCTATCTTCTAAATTAGGACGTCCCCTCTACCAACGATCTCCCGCAGTACATGGTACTTCCTCTCGATGTGCTTTGACTTCGAGTGAACCCGAGGCTCTTTAGCCTGGGCGATCGCTCCATTGTTGTCACACAACAACGGGATAGGTGATGTGTTGGACGGGATAACTCCCAATTCGTGTATGAATTTCTTCATCCACACGGCTTCCTTGGCAGCTTCACTTGTGGCAATGTACTCGGCCTCGGTTGTGGAGTTTGCAGTGGACCCCTGTTTGCTACTTTTCCAGCAAGCAGCACACGATGCTATCGTGAAAACATACCCAGATGTAGACTTTCTATCATCTGGATCCGACTGGAAATCGGCATTGATATACCCTTGAACTTGTAGTGAACTACCATCGAATACCAGACAAAACTCTTTTGTCCTTCGAAGGTATTTAAGTATGTTCTTCACAGCAGTCCAATGCTCATGCCCTGGGTTGGCCTGGAATCTGCTTACCACACTCACTGCCTGTGCTATGTCCGGGCGAGTGCACAGCATGGCATACCTGATGCTCCCTACGGCTGAGGCATAGGGAACGTCTCTCATGCCCTCAATCTCCTCAGAAGCCTTGGGAGACATCTTCTTGGAGAGAGTAACTCCATGCTTGAAAGGAACATTTCCTTTCTTGGAGTTTTCCATGTTGTATCTTTTGACAATTTTGTCAATGTAAGCAGCCTGGGATAATCCAATTATCCGCTTCGATCTATCTCTATAGAGTCGAAGACCCAGTATATATGAAGCTTCTCCAAGATCTTTCATGGAGAACCGCTGTGATAGCCATACCTTGACCGAAGTCAACATTCCTACATCATTCCCAATGAGTACGATATCGTCCACATACAACACCAAAAGGGTGATCTTATCCCCACTGTATTTCTTGTAAACACAGGGCTCATCTGTATTCTACACAAAGTCAAACGTTTTGACAGCAGAATCGAAACGGATGTTCCAACTCCTAGAAGCCTGCTTAAGTCCATATATGGATCTATTAAGTTTACATACCATGTGTTCCTGACCAGCAGCAATGAAGCCTTGTGGCTGTTGCATGTAGATATCTTCATTAAGATCTCCATTCAGGAATGCGGTTTTGACATCCATCTGCCAAATCTCGTAGTCATGGTATGATGCTACAGCTAGCAGGATCCTAATGGATTTGAGCATGGCCACGGGCGAAAAGGTTTCCTCATAATCGATACCTTCTTTCTGAGTGTACCCTTTCGCCACCAAACGAGCTTTGTAGGTCTCAATCCTGCCATCGGGGTCCTTCTTCCTCTTGTAGATCCATTTGCAACCAATTGCTTTTACCTCGGAGGGCGGATCTACTAGAGTCCAGACTCCATTGGTCTCCATCGAGTCCATCTCAGCTCTCATGGTCTCCACCCATTTCTCGGAATCTATGTCTAACATAGCTTCCGTGTAAGTTACGGGATCCTCTTCACTAGTCAAGGCTTCTACTAGGTAACTATCCTGGTCACAACCATATCGGACTGGTGGCCTGGATACCCGAGTGGATCTTCTAGGTTGGTCACTACCTGGAGCTTGTGGGACATCTCCCACTGAACCTAAGCTCTCCTCATCAAGAACTATTTCTTGACGATGGGTGTCCAGGATGTAATCGGTTTCTAAGAATTGGGCGTTTCGACTGCAGAACACTTTCTGCTCACTTGGGTCATAGAATAGATAACCCACCAAATCTTTTGGGTAGCCTATAAATAGGTAACGACTGGTTTTGGATTCCAACTTGTCCGCACTTGTTCTTTTAACGTGTGCAGGACAACCCCAAACCTTCAAGTGTCTTACACTTGGCTTCCTTTCGGTCCATAGTTCATATGGAGTCTTTGGAAACGATTTGGTTGGAACCCGATTCAGTACGTAGATAGCAGTCTCTAATGCATATCCCCAAAAGGATGTGGGTAATTCTGAGTGGATGAGAAGTGACCGGACCATGTCCAACAAGGTCCTATTCCTCCTCTCTGAAACACCGTTGAGTTGAGGTGTGGCAGGAGGAGCTAATCGTGACACTATCCCGTTGACCTTTAAGTAGTCCCTGAATTCGTCAGAGAGATACTCGCCACCTCGATCTGATCGAAGGGCCTTAATTTCTCTCCCTAGCTGTTTCTCGACTTCTTGTCTGAATTCTTTAAACTTTTCAAATGACTCAGGGGACCACATACATCAGTATGTATTAGGTCAAGTGTGCCTGCAGCTCTTTCAAGCTTACCGTCAAATGGCCGCTTAGTCATATTACCTTGAAGGCAAGGTTCACAAGTGGGAAGATTTTCTACAGTTAAAAAATCCAAAGGACCATCCTTTACCAGCCTTGTGATTCAGTCAACACCGATGTGGCCAAACCGGTAATGCTACAGGCACGTGGGATTTATTGTATCATGATTTCTTTTCTTGGGATTTTCGACCAACGTAGTTTCGGTTAAGTTAGTTTCCAGAGAAGGATGTAGAACATAGAGACCGTTCTCTAGTTCTCCGCATGTGATGAATTTGTTATTCCGTTTAACAATAATCATATTACTAAAATAAACAGTATATCCATCAGCACACAGTTTGGAAACAGAAATCAAATTTCTTCTCAAGTTCTGTACATAAAGACAATCTTTAAGTACAAGCACTCCTTCTCTAAAAACTAATTCTACGGTTCCTATTGCCGCAGCTGCAACACTTGCAGTCGTTCCCAAGAATAGTGTCACTTCGCCTTCACTCAATCTTTTGCTAACTTTGAACCCCTGCAGTGAGTTACACGCATGAGTTGAAACCCCAGAGTCAACACACCAGGACACAGAAGTAACTAACATATTAGTTTCTATGACACAAGTTTCTTCGTTACCTTTCTTAGATTCCAGGTAGGCAGGAAGTTCCTCTTCCAGTGGCCTGTCTGCTTGTAGAAGTGATAGACATCAGATGCCTTGTTCTTCTTCCGCTTCTTAGGTTTGGTAGTTTTCTTCTGTGGCTTCTTTGCCTTTCTCTTTTTCTTGCCCGATTTGTTAGCTTCAGCAAACATAACCACAGGTTCATCCTTCTTGAGTAGATCCTCGGCCCTCTGCAACATATTGCTGAGTTCTTGGACGCTGACATTCAGTTTATTCATGTTATAATTCATTGTGAACGCATTGAAGGAAGAGGGCAAAGAATTCAGGATGGCATCCACTTGCGTGCAAAGATCTAGCCCGGATCCAAGGGCTTCAAGTTCGTTAATGTAGCCCATCATCCGAAGACAATGGTCATGAACTTTCTGCCCCTTAGACATCTGTGCGGTCATGAACAGTTTCAGGACCTTTTGTCGAGTAGAACGGTTCTGCTCTTCATACATTGTTTTTAGACTATCCAATATGTCCTTGGCTAGTTCGATCTGATCGAACTGCCTCTGTATTGAGTTGTCTAGTGAGGCAATGACAAAGCAGCGGGCTAGGGAGTTCTTATCCTCCAAATCTTGGTAGTCCCTCCTACGGGCCTCAGAAGCCCTATCACCCAGACGCTCCAGGGCAGGATTTTTCACCACCTTATCTAACTTTTCAGAAGTTAGGACCAACATAAGATTTCTGTACCAGTCGGCATGGTTTGGGTCCTTAAGCTTGTTATCATCTAGAAGCTTTGCAAATTGACCGTTTGCCATTTTCTGATAAAACAGCAAAATCATTAGTCCACAACCTTCAAGTTACCTACATAGATATGGCTTTTAATCTATGTTCCATTCCCATTTATTCATCTCTGAGATTTCCCTCCTTTCTCAGTGACGGAGATGACGGAATGTCTCTGGAAATGTTGGAAATCACATGAGGTGCGTGAAGCCAACTGTTTCAGCTACATAACCCCACCACCTTTCTGTGACGGATCATATCCACTCATCAGATGAGTTTCCCTTTGGCCTCTGCTAGACAAGGTTCAGAGCCGTTTTCAGGTAAACCTTTCTGTCCAGTGAATGCATACCCATCATATTCAGGTTACGCCAAGGTACTGTGAGAGAGTTCCCATTTTCTGGTGAAGCACCTCCCACATCGGTCTATGACGCCCCTATCATCTTATGAAACACTCTAACAGATTCAACAGCAAATGGATAACCCAATTTTATGGTGCATTTCCTCATTACTGATGGAGCCATCATTGTGCTAATGACGGAAGGCCTTTAGAGAGTCCATCATATGGATCTCCCTATCACATGCATTCATATTTGTTGGAGGGAACAAAATTACGCCCTAGTTCTAATTTAGGTCAAACCAAAGTGGCTCCTATTGACTCTCATAAAGTCATATTTCTGGTGGGCCTTAATCGGCTAGGGGTTCCCGTACGCATCCCTTTTCAGGGTTGTGGGGCCCACTAAGAAAGGAAGGGTCATCCAATGACCTTAAGGGATACCATGGCAATGATGTGCATTCAGCCATGGTGTGTGCAAGAGCCACTAACGAATCATCATGGGCCAAGTGCTTATGGCCCATGGTCGCAGCACATCAAACATCCAATTATCACATGAAAAAGGAGGAATTGATCCAATCAATCAACTGCTGTAAAGCCCATTTGAAATCCATAACATTAACAATTAATGTCTATTAGGTGTATGGGCTGAATCGTAGTTAGCAGTTCGGCCCATATAGTTTTTCTCACAATTGTGGGCTTTCGCAGTTTTAACCCTTTAAAACTGGGCTTTACAGGTGGGTCGAATTAATCCTTGTAATTGAACATCAGATTTGGAACGAAAGTGTGAGAAAAGTGAACTGAAAAACAGTCCCTTTTGAACCCCCAGATTCAGTCCAAACAGTTTTGGTCCAATCTGGTCCGAAGTGGTCCGAAACTAATTTTCAATTCAAGAATTAATTCATGAAAGATCTGAAATTAATGAATTTGATTTTATGCAATCACAAATCAATTATGGATTGTTCGCACCACCTGCAAAACAGAGGTTAATCACAAGGGTTGCAGTTTCACAAACTGCAAATCGCAAAGAACGATTTCTCCATCTGCAAATCTCCAGCGCCGCCTTCTTCTTCCTTCTTTAATCAAGAAAATAAAATAAAAAACAGAAATCCTATTTCTATTAATTAATTACATTCTTGATCAAATCCTATACATTCAGTCTAGAAAAATAAAAAAAAAAATTATTTACAGACCGAATTGAATGGAAAAGAAAAAAGGGTGCGCAGACCATTTGCGCCAAATTTGCACTGCGATCTCCCAGTTCGAACAGTCCACTAAATCGAAATAAATAAAGAACAGTTCTAATTGAACTTTGAATTTAACAGAAATTAATTTCAAATCAATCGCCCTTAACAAGAAACAATTTCTTGAAATAAAGAAAACAATCTGCGCAAATCTTGGTAGAACATCTTCTGTCCATCTGTGCAAGTTCAGATCTGATTTTCTTTTGGTTCAAGATTCGAACCTATGGCGCCGATACCACTGAAAGATTGGTAGGATCCATCTAATGGACGCCTTGAATACAATATTCAAGGATTCTACTTGAACCAAAACCAAACCAGATCTGAGCCAAAAGGAAACAGGAAGGATTATACCTGATCCGGAGAAATAATATCTCCCAAAGTTGGTGTTCACGCCCAAAGAAGATACCAAGAACCGCTCCTGCTAAAGATGACACAGCTGTGGATGGAACGAAACCAACAGGGTGCGTCCTACACACTGGATCCTTCGCAAGAACCCACTGGAAACTCTGAACACTGAATTCTTTCTCAGTCTTTTCTGCAAGACTGATGTCAAGAACTGATTTCTTGACTTCTTTCTCCTACAAAGATCGAATCTTGCAAGAGGGGTTGGTGGCGGCTGGAGGAAAAAAAACTCCTGGGACGAAGATGGCTGAACAGCTTTTCTTCTCTCAGGGGGAGTGTAGGCATGAGGAGAAACTGGTTTAGTTCCCTTCTCTTCCTGATCCTCCGCCTTTTCGTGTCTTCTTTCGTCGTTGCAAAGGCCAACCAAATTCAATAGCTATGGAGAATCTAGAAGTTATACCTCCAGTGCCATCAAACTCCTCGGGGGAAGATCATACCCACTCAGGTAACTTGGCTCCCAATGATGTTCATGATTCTATTGAAATTGATACCTCTGCTGCTAATGACCTTGACCTTCCTATTGCTCACAGGAAAGGTGTTAGATTATGCACCACTAAACATCCCATTTCCAACTTTGTTTCCTATGAGAACATTTCACCCTCTTTTCGTGCTTTTCTTACCTCTATTGACAGTGTCCCTATCCCCAAGAATGTGACAGAAGCTCTTTCAGTACCTGAATGGACAAATGCCATGAAGGAAGAATTTAATGCCCTTCATAAAAATGGCACATAGGAACTTGAAGATCTTCCTACGGGAAAGGATCCAGTTGGATGTAAATGGGTGTTCACTGTCAAGCATAGAGCTAATGGAATGGTGGAGAGGTATAAAGCTCACTTAGTGGCAAAGGGGTTTACTCAAGTGTACGGAGTTGATTATGCAGAAACTTTTGCCCTTGTTGCCAAGACGAACTCCGTTAGAGTTCTTTTCTCTCTTGCTGCTAATTTGAATTGGGATCTACATCAGGCTTGACATCAAGAATGCATTCTTGAATGGTGACCTTGAAGAGGAAGTTTACATGATTCAACCCCCTGGTTTTCTGGCTCAAGGCAATGAACAGAAAGTGTGCAAGTTGAAGATGTCTTTATACGGGCTACAACAATCACCAAGAGCTTGGTTCAGCAGATTCCATGTTGCGGTTCGGCAGAGAGGATACAAGCAATGTCAATCAGATCATACACTGTTTGTGAAAAGAGGAGAAGGTAAAATGGCTGCCTTGATAGTATACATGGATGACATAATTGTTACTGGTGACTGGAAGGATGAAATCCAGAGGTTGAAGGGTTTCCTTGCTACTCAGTTTGAAGTGAAGGATCTAGGACCTCCCAGATACTTCCTTGGAATTGAAGTTGCCCGATCAAAAAGGGGTATCTTCATTTCCCAAAGGAAATATGTCCTAGATTTACTTCAGGACACTGGAAAGATGGGAGTGAAGCTAGTTGACTCTCCCATTGACCCCAACCATAAATTAGGTGACAGCCAAGGTGAACCTCTCAAGGATGTGAAATAGTTTTAGAGGCTTGTAGGGAGATTGTTATATCTTTCTATGACTCGTCCAGACATTGCTTATGCTGTTGGTGTCCTCAGTCAGTTCATGCATGCACCTAGGTCCACTCACCTTGAAGTAGCAGAAAGAATCCTCCGATATCTAAAAAAGTTTCCTGGTGCTGGCTTGTTATTTCAAAGGCACGGGCATTTGAAAGTTGAAGTTTATACAGATGCAGATTGGGTTGGATCTCAAAGTGATAAAAAGTCTACTAGTGGCTACTGCACCTTTATAGGAGGGAACCTTGTTACATGAAGGAGTAAAAAGCAAAATGTGGTGGCTAGATCTAGTGTTGAAGCTGAATATCGTGCAATGGCTCATGGAGTAGCTGAAGGTATGTGGATAAAGAATATGTTGTGTGAGTTGGGTTTCCCAGTGGACACGCCTATGACTCTATTCTATGATAACAAAGCAGTTATAAACATTGCTGCTAACCCAGTGCTACATGATAGAACAAAACACATCGAAGTTGACAAGCATTTTATCAGAGAGAAGGTTATCACAGGTGAAGTATGTACTCCCTATGTCAGCTCTGAGAACCAGCTTGTAGACATCTTTACAAATGGGCAACACCATTCCAGACATCATAATCTCTGTGACAAGTTGGGCATGATTGATATCTATGCTCCAACTTGAGGGGGAGTGTTGACAAATGTTGTTGTACACATGTTTAGTACCGCAAGGGTACTTTTGTAATTTCTTCATACTTTATGTTGTACGACCAGCCTAGTATAAATAATAACATACTGCACATTCCTGCAGTGTTCTTTTGGGCTCTCAGTCCTCTTGCCTCTCATCTCTTTTCTCTTCTCTTCTCTTGCTCAACAGTTACCTCCTACAAAGGCATAATATCCAGAGGTAGACCTCCTGTCATCAGCACTCTCAGCCCAATCAGCATTTGTATAGACCTCTATCTTCATGTGATCATTATTCTTGAATAATATACCTCTACCTGGACATCTCTTCAAGTAAGCTAATATTCTCTCAACTGCAAGGAGGTGAGTAGTTCTAGGAGAGTGCATGTATTGACTGACAACACTAACTGTATAACTGATGTTTGGTCGTGTGATACAAAGATAGAGGAGTTTTCCAACCAACCGTTGGAACATAGCTTTATCTTCAAGAGACTCTCCACCCTCTGCACTGATCTTGTGATTCTGTTCAATGGGTGTATCTTCAGGCTTAACACCCAACTTTCCAGTTTCTACTAATAGATCTAGAACATACTTCCTTTGAGAAAATGGAATTCTGTATGAACCCAGTTCAGATCTGATCTGAAACCAATCAACAGTTCTGAATTTTAGGGTTTTCTCTCAGAATAGACCAAGATGGTTCTTTCAAGGTTGCTCTCAAGCAAAAAAGTTACTTTGTGTAAGATCTCTGGCCGCCGCCTTCTATCTGATGCGAAACCCTAATCTTGGGGATTCGAAGCCTTTTCTAATTCTTCCTGACTATTGGAACTCTCCCAACCTTCTACAATCTTCTTAGTAGTAGCCGCACACTACCAATAGCCTCCAAGAATTAGCTTATCCTCCTTAGTCTCCCTGCCCTAGGCAATTCTCGTGGTTGGTTGGATCAGACTCACATGAGAAACCCTAATCCTTGCTTTGATACCAAGTAGTCGATCAAGACTACAATCAGCCTTGAATCCGTAAGTAAAAGGAAAAGATTTCAGAAGGAGAAAAGAAGAAAAGAGGGAGAAAAGCAAAAGCACACGAAGGGTTTTATAAAAGGAGAGAGAGAGGGTCGAATATTCACATTTGCCGACCCACTCTTAATATTTATATTTTTACTAATTGTAAAAAAGGCTGAATTGCCCTTATTGCTTACATGGCAAATAAACTAATAATAAAGCTGAAATAACAAGCTGTAACAACAAACTGAAATAACTACCAACACTGACATAACTAACAAAGAATACATGCTGTGCTGCCATACGAACACAGTGGGGACCATAGCCGTGGGGTCCACATTAGTGTTCTCTACAAGTCATGTTTTAACTTTTTTCCACACTTCTGAGCATGCCACTACACCTTTTGAGATTATACACAGTGATGTTTGGTTTGCTTCTATTACTTCACGATTGGGATACAAATACATTGTATTGTTTATAGATGAATGTACTAGATACACTTGGATTTATTTTCTATGACACAAATAATAGGTTTTTGCAACATTTAAATTATTCCATACTATGGTGCGAACTTGCTTCAAAAGTAATGAGAGCATCCTCCGTTCAGGTTCAAGGGGAGAATATAGAGATGGAACCTTTTAGGTCTACTTGAGGAGTTATGGAATCCAATTTCAGCGTAGTTGTCCAGACACTCCTCACCAGAATGGTGTAGTTGAACGTAAGAATGGACATATCCTTAGTGTTGTGCGGACATTACCATAGGAATCTCACACTCCAATTTCGTTCTGGGTAGAAGTAGCTAGTACAGTTGTGTATTTGATTAGCTATCTTCCTTCTATTATTGGCAACACTTCTCCCCTTCAAAAACATTTTGGTTGTTCCCCAGACTAATCTAGTCTTCATGTTTTTGGTTGTCTTTGTTTTGTACATCTTCTTGTTCGTGAACATTCTAAATTAACTACTTAGTCAGCTATGTGTGCCTTTGTGGTATATAGTCCTGACCACAAAGGATTCTTGTGTTATGACCCTGGTATTCGTCATATTCGGATTTCACGGAATGTTGAGTTTCTTGAACATATTTCCTTCTTTGCTAGAATTGCTAGATTGTCTGCTCCTTCCGTCTCTGTTTTGTAGGACATTGATTTAGATAACAACACTCCTACTTCCTCTGTTGAGAAAGATCTTTTCGTCTCCACTCGCAAGGGGCCATGTGTCCTAGATCCTGTACCTACTACCCCCCTTCCACCCGGTCCAGAGCATCCTCTTCCTATACCTCCAATAAGTGACATTTTTCCCCAAGATCCTTCTGTTTCAGATGGTAGTTCTCCTATTCCGCTTCGTCGTTCTACTCGTATTTCTTAGCCTCCTGACCGCTATGGTCTTCCTTTAAGCCATAGCTCTTTTTCTATTGTACTTTCTTCCACAGATATTCCTCGTTCTTATTAACAAGCCATTAGGAGTCATCATTGGAAAGAAGCCATGGATGCCGAGATTCAAGCCCTCCATGAGAATGATACTTGGGATCGTGTACCTGCTCCTCCAGATGCTTCCATTATTGGGAGTCATTGGGTCTACACAATCAAACTAAAATAAGATGGTTTCCTTGATCGATATTAGGCTTGGTTAGTTGCCCAAGGATACAGCCAAGAATATGGGATTGATTATGAAGAAACATTTGCCCCAATTGCTAAGATCACTACTATTCGCGTTCTTCTAGCCTTGCTTGTTGTCCATTCCTGGACTATTTACCAATTAGACGTGAAGAATGCTTTTCTTCATGATCAACTGAAGGAGACAGTCTACATGAGGCCTCCTCCTGGATATTGTAGTGATTCCTCACGTGTTTGTGTTGTGGACACTTTTATTGGGAAGCAATATCGCCACAGACAGCAGCAGTAAAGGGTGCAAGATTCGGTGTTCTCATCTTATCTAGCTAGATACAGTTCTATCTTATCTGTTCAGTGTTCTTATCTAATCTGTTTCTATCTTAGCTAAATTCAGTAGTATAGATTAGTAGGGAGTCTTATCTGTTTCAGTGTTCTTATCTTATTTGTTTCTATCTTAGCTAAATTCAGTAGTATAGATTAGTAGGGAGTCTTCCTAAAAGTAGGACTCTTATCTTCTTGTAATCTCCTATTTAAAGGAGCTGATGATATTCAATAAAGGCATCTAAATTTCCAGTCAAGAAATAGCAGAGGAGAGGGGGTGATCTCTTTAATATTCACCATTTAGGCGCCAAGATAGGTTCCTCAAGAAAAGGGAGGAACAAGGGAAAGTAGGAGCTTTTCCCCATTGACCGACCTGTGACGAGATCCTATTCGCGGGCCCTTAACAATTTGGTATCAAAGCAGGGCGTCATGGGTGACTTTGAACAATTGAAGACTAGGGTTCATGATCTGGAGCACAAACTCGTGGAAAACAACAAGGAGGTGCGCGAGATCTACAACCATAGACGGCCGCCGACCAGACATGTTAGAATCGTCTGGTTTGCAGTAGGTCGTTGCCCAGGGAACCGCGATCGTTCCCAAATACAGCAGGCTGGAATTTCCTTCCTATAATGGAACTGGAGATCCTTTAGGATGGCTGTACAGATGTGAGCAGTTCTTCTGCCTCCTGGTGGAACAAGAGGAAGATAAGGATGAACCCGATCCAGGAGGGCAAAATCATTCCGCCTATCCTGGACTCCTTTGATTGTGTTTCAAGACACCTATCCTGAATTCGAGCTTGTGGACAAGCTCTTAGTCCAGGAGGGGAGTAATGTTGTGGACGCATTTATTGGGAAGCAATATCGCCGCAGACAGCAGCAGTAAAGGGTGTAAGATTCGGTGTTCTCATCTTATCTAATTTAGTGTTCTCATCTTATCTAGCTAGATACAATTCTATCTTATTTGTTCAGTGTTCTTATCTAATCTGTTTCTATCTTAGCTAAATTCAGTAGTATAGATTAGCAGGGAGTCTTATCTGTTTAGTGTTCTTATCTTATCTATTTCTATCTTAGCTAAACTCAGTAGTATAGATTAGTAGGGAGTCTTCCTAAAAGTAGGACTCTTATCTTCTTGTAATCTCCTATTTAAAGGAGCTGATGATATTCAATAAAGGCATCGAAATTTCCAGTCAAGAAATAGTAGAGGAGAGGGGGTGATCTCTTTAATAATCACCATTTAGGCGCCAAGATAGGTTCCTCAAGAAAAGGGAGGAACAAGGGAAAATAGGAGGTTTTCCCCGTTGACCGACCTATGACGAGATCCTATTCGTGGGCCCTTAACAGTTTGTCACCTAAAGAAATCCCTATATGGTCTGGAGTAGGCCCCCGGGCTTGGTGTGAACGTTTTCGAGATGTTGTGGCTGGTTATAGCCAAAGTTCCTCTAATTACTCTCTCTTTGTTAGGAGAAGGCCCCAGGGTATTACTATTCTACTGTTGTACGTTGATGCCATGCCTTTAACTGGGGATGATCATGACAGAATTTGTGAGTTGAAGTCCTTACTTCATAACTTCTTTCACATGAAGGACTTGGGCTCTCTTACTTATTTTTTGGGTTAGGAAGTCCATTGTAGTAGTTGGGGGTATTTCATTTGTCAGTAGAAATATGCCTTTGATCTCGTCAAATTAGCTAGAATTACTGATGAGAAACACATTGATACCCCTTTGGAGCTAAACGTCAAATTGTTTAAATCTGAAGGCCTAGTTCTTCCTGATGCTACTTCGTATTGCTAGCTTATTGGATCTTTGATCTATCTCACTATGACTCGGCCTGTTATTTCACATGCTGTTCAGGTCGTTAGTCAGTTTGTTTGTGCCCTCGTCAACCTCATATGACTGTTGTTCATCTCATCATTCGTTATGTTAGAGACACAACTTGTCAATGACTGTTTTTCTCCTACTAATCACCCATACAGTTGAGAGTTTATGATGATGTAGACTGGGCTGATTGTCCTGACACTCGCTGATCTACTACTGGGTGGTGTGTCTTCATGAGTGATTCTCTCATCTTCTAGAAGTGTAAGAAATAACAAACCGTCTCTAAGTCTTCTACTGAAGCTGAGTATAGAGCCATGTCTTTTGCCTGTAGTGAGATAGTTTGGTTGAAGGCTCTCTTCCTAGATCTTGGTACTCAACTTCCTACTCCTACCCCTCTATATGCAGACAATACAAGTGCTATCAAGATTGCATCTAATCTTGTCTTCCATGAGAAGACTAAACATAATGAGGTGGACTGACACTTTATTAGAGATCTTTTCATTGCTGGCTCTATATCCCTTCCCCATGCAGCCTCTACATGCAGATTGCCGACATCTTCACCAAGGCCATGACTAAGGGTTGACACCTCTTTCTTATGGGCAAACTGATGCTGATGTCTACGCGTCAATTTGAGGGGGAGTGTGGAGAAACATCTTGATGTATATTATTAGTATAGTCCCTATTGTACAGTACACTTGTTGTTTTATTTGTTCTTTTTTATCTTTCAGCCCTATAAGGGCATTCTTGTAACTGTACATATCTTTTAATATAAAGGGGCTCTTTGGGTGGGAGTCAACTATTCAAGACACCCCTGAATCTGCTCTTCTTTGCTCTTGGTTCTGCTCACACCTACTTCCTAGAATCTACACACAGAATGGTTCATATATGGGTTCAGACCCAACAAGAAAGCAAACACACATTGCTGAGATACAAGTTTCTTATAGTCCTTTGCATCTTCATCACTTTTCCACTCAATAGTCTGATAATGGTCCAGTTCATTCCAAACAGAAGTAAGAGCTGATTAGCTAAATAGTATGTAGATAGGCTTTGATCCCCTTATTTACAGGTAGAAGATTCTGCCTGAAGTTAATAGATCTTGGCATAATGTTTCTGTTCATAGTACGTTGCCTTAGCTTGTTCCGAAACCCCACAAGAAGTTTCAGCCCATCATTGAACCTAGGAGCCAAGATATCACCATGCTATCATGTTCAGCTGTCTGAGATTTAGGTTCTTTAACCAGCTTTTCTCTTGGTACAGCGACCAAGAGAGAGAAAAAAGAGAAGAAACAAAAGTCTAGCTCAGTCCCATTTGGATTTTCTCCTTCTCCAACCAAAAAAGGCAAGTTTCAGGTGAGGACCACAATATGAATATGATTAGAGCCCAGATCCCAGCTCTAATACCATGAAAACCTAGAAGAAAATAGACAGAAGTGGGAGAGAAGAACGGAAAAGAAGAGAGGAAGAAGAGGTCACATTCAGATGTCTTTTGCTCTTCAAAATGTACCCTGGTTTTGGCTCCTACTATTTTAAACTTACGTTGAATATATTCTACTTTAGTCCTTAGTTTAAAACCTCTTGTTTTTAAGGTATTTGTCTGTAAAATCTAATTTTGCATTTAATCTTTCTTTAGTTTCATCAATTAATACTATGTTATCAACAAACAACATGCACCATCGAACCTCCTACTAATATTTAGTCAATTCATCCATAACCTGTGCAAATAAATGAGGGCCATGTGCTAAGCCTTGGTGAAGTCTCATTGTTGTTTGTAACTCTGATGTCCTTCCTACAGGCGTTGTGGCATTGTTGTTGTCCAGATGCTTTTTCTGGATAAATGAAATAAATTTTCAGATTCTCTACTGCATTTTCTTACCTTTTATCCCACCTAACTTTTGGGCCATTTGCTTTTGTCTTGAGCAGGTGCAACGTTTCTATTAATCATAAGATTTAGAATTATCATGTTATAAGTTATATCCATACAAAAAGATTTAGTAAGATTCTTTTTTCTTCGACAAAAAATCTTCCCTTTGGCATAGACAAAGAAAAGATTTTTACCTATCTTCCTTGAGCAAGCTTTTCAACCCAAAAAAGAATTTGAAAAGTACAAAACAGTGCCATTGGACATATTAAACTGTGCATACATATGAATATCTGGAATGCTATTTTGGGTTCTTAATGCCTACTGTTTCCAGGTATCATGTCCCCAGATCATGGTTGCGGGCATCAAACAATTTACTTGTCATCTTTGAAGAAACAGGAGGAAACCCATTGGAAATAGTTGTCAAGTCTCATTCTACTAAAACTATCTGTGCTCAAGTGTCTGAATCCTACTATCCACCTCTCAGCATCTGGTCACATGAAGATGTTATCCAGGGAAAGATATCACTCAATGATGTGGCACCAGAAATGAAACTGCACTGTGATGATGGACAAACAATCTCCACCATAACATTTGCTAGTTATGGTACTCCTCAAGGAAGCTGCAGACAATTCTCAATGGGCAATTGCCATGCTCCAAGTTCAATGTCAGTGGTATCTGAGGTAAGTACGAAGTCAACATGTACAAGTATGGTGTCATGGTGAGCCTGTTCTCTACATGCATTTGACATTTTGTCCTCTCTCTCTGCCTCTCTCTCTCTCTCTCTTTAACATAGCACATATTTTATTGAAAATCCATTCAAGAGCTTCTCCCATCAATCAAGTAATTTGGATCAATGCATCAATACACTCATCATGGAGAGCATGAGCATGTAGAGAGTCTAGAGACAAGGTCCATTGCCATGGCTGCCACCATGCACTAGATTTCATCAACATCGATAATAATTTCCACTTTTTGAGACATTTTCAGGCATGTCAAGGAAAAAATAGCTGTTCCTTAAATGTTTCAAATGCCGCATTTGGAGTTGACCCATGTCATGGAATCGTCAAGACTTTAGCAGTGGAGGCAAACTGCATATCATCCACTGATTCTGGACCCGGTGTAGCTCAGTTATGATGTGATGATTATCTAATACAGTGCAAACTGTGAAATCTAGCTAAGTTCTTTGTAAGAAGATGTGTTCCAGAAACTGCTTTCTCTGTGGATGTGTTTTATTTGCCACTTCAATACTGATAAGAATGCTGGTATAAGTCAACAAACGTGTACAAAAAATGAATATAATAATGCAACTCCACTTCCAATTACTTGTCCATTTTTTAGAATCCATTGTCTACATGGAAAATTTCGGATGGGGTTTTACTTGACTTGGAAAACTAATCCAACTACCTATCATCATTCTCCCATAAGCAGTTGAAGATGGTGGACAAGATTGCTGTTGCCAGTTAAGCAATCACCAGGGTCATGCTGAAATGACTAGAAATAAGGTATTGAATATAGACAAATATGACACTATATTTTGTCTATGTCAAGTGTGAGTAAAAAATGATTTAAGCACACATAATTTAGAAAACCTTCCTAGACCCTAATTGTTTGGATTTCGGGGGACGTGCGACCCCCCATTCTGTGTAGCCCCTCTTCCCGTTTCATCAACAAAACAAAAGAAAGAAAGAAAAGATATGACACTGAATAGAATGAAATAGTAAAACATGATAAGGCTTAGATGATGATGACGATGATGATGATGATGTACGTTGCTCCTGAGATACACTCAAGAAAAATTGGAAAAAGTTAAAAGAATCAAAACTTGTATGTGCATTGTAGGGAACCAATATAAACTATATTCATTGTCGAAAAATTGTTAATTTCACTTTCTATAAAATGTGACTTGAAACCATCTTTCTCTGTCAAGTTATTAAGATATGGTCTTATTTTCACACAGGCGTTCTAACATTGGTGAAAAAGAACTAAAACAACCAATATTGACTTGTCTCCATCAAAGGTTCAAGATATCATATCGCGCATCGTATTGGTAAGCTAGGAAATGGATATGTATTGTGATATGTTTTTGATATGCATTGGTACAGCGTACAGTAGAAAGATATAAATACGCTTGAATATATATGAGAAACCCTCACAAATGCCACATTATATCAATAATACAAATTCAAAATCTAAGATTGAAATAACTATAAATAATATATAATTAAATAAGATGCGGATATTTATTTTAATAGTTAATATGAAGAAATACATTACAATCAATAAAACAAGACATGTAGATATCATTCAACTTTATTGATAATGCATCAAGAATAATCCAAAATGCATATTATATGGACTTTTACAAATAACTATGTGCATGAAGTCATTAATATGTTGTTATTTATTTAATTTAAGTTATTGATTAATAATTACAGAAATATATAATTAATCTAAAAATATATTAGATTCATGAGAATATAGAATATCAAAGATGCATTTTATATGTAAATGTTATATTTTAATTACTAAACCAATTATTTTCTATTTTTTATTTACCTTTGTATATAACCAAAATTTAATCAACTAAATCTTAAATTATTAAATAATTTCTAAATATTTTTTCATTTCTATGAATAATAAATATGTTGCTATTCATTGTAGATAAAAATATGATAACTTATAGAAATATGTAGTCTTACTTTTAAAAACATATAAAATTCTTTAGAATTCCTAAAATACTTTTTATAGGATCTAAGATACATATCATATGAAAATTCATAAATTTTAATTACTAAAATATTTTTTCCCTTTTTGCACTTTAATTCTGTAAATTACCAAAAATTAAAAATCATTTTTTGATGTAAATATGGATTAGTGATTTAATAAACCAGACATTTTTTGATGTAAAGATCATTTTTTTAATTGTTGATTGAACATTCGTATATAACATTATTTATTTGAATTACATGTAGCCTCCAAGTTAAATTCAGCCTTTATTGTTCTAATTATTTTCAGAACATTGGAAAGTGGTCGATGGTGAATAATCATTGTAAGTGGATGGACTTGCATATCAGCATAATAACACGAAAGAATGCCATGACTTGTGGTCACACAAGTATGCAAAACTGCCTTTAGGATAATTGCAATCATCGTCGCAGCATGACAATGACAATTTGGCCACGAAATAATGTCAAGAGTCATGGTCACACAAATATGCAAATCTGCCTTTAGGATAACTGCAATCACCCATTGTGACATGACAATCATGGTTTTTAAAATCAGACCGGATCGGATGGTTGGACCAGAAAAATTGGGAATCGATTATTTTACCAGTTTCGTTTTTCTCTAAAATCGTTGATTTTGGTCAGTAAACCGTTGAACTGACTGATTAATCGTTCAAACGGTTTTGACATTTTTTAAATATTTTTTTGTCAGAGGATTAACCGTTCTAATTGAACGATCAGACCATTCGACCCAATAACTGGACCCTTGACTGATTCGATCGCCGGGTCGGTTTTAAAAACCATGATGACAATGACAGCATGGTTATGAACCGCGGCTAGTCGCTATGATGCCTACCAACCGATTATGGATAGAAAAGTGCATGATCTCCATGCAACACGTGTTCTCTACAAAGGCCACCCGCAGGCAACACATGATAAAATCACAAAGAGGTGATAATGATAGCTTTGTGTAGACTAATAGTTGGTCCCCGATTTGCAATCTGATGTGTGCCCTTATCAAATCAGCCTAGGGATTTGAGCTTAACTGTCTTAAAAAAGTACTAAAATTCTTTATTTCATACACATATGAGCATTCCCTTATTCAACTCACTCATTCCCTCCCTTTGCATTCTGAGCTTTCTCTTCATTGTTCTTATTCTCAACTTCAGGATCTACACTATTAAAACGATTGCCTTAAAATCCTTTATGCTACTTATAAAAGTTTGAATGTGGTGTTATATTTTGGAATTTTCATTGAACAAAATTTGCCCCTTCAACTTGAGTTATGTAAGGGGTAAATTTGTACTTTGATAAATTTTAATTAAGATGGTTGAAATTGCATTAATCATCTAAACTATACTATAATCTACACTATATACTATAGTGTGAATAGAAAGTGGAATTTTCTTTGGACTAAAACTACCCTCTATTTATTTGTTTGAGAAAAGGGTATAAAAGTTATTTTATTACAATTTTAATGCCAGCTTTTATGGCTACTAAAATGTCCATATTTGTCTATTTATTCCATCTATTATTGTAAGGGTTGAAAATGTAACTTCAATTATTACTTTCCACTTCATTTAATCCCCTCTCATTAAGTCTTATGCTTAAAGGTATTAACTCTCATTTTCTCTTATTAAACCCTATATTTAATTTATTTTACACTAATAAATGCTACTAATTAGATCTATTGATAATATAAACCTACATATTTTAAAATCGACTGAAAACAAAACCATTTTTTATCCAAGTGGTGGCTAAGTAATTCAACCATCCGAATCAAATTGATCAGCCTATGAAGTCAGAGTTAGGTAATTAAAATTTTAAAATAGAAATAAATATAATAAATTACAAAAATGTAGAAAAATTAAACACATTTATGACATTTTTTATTAATCAAATTAAAAAATAAGTGTAAGAAACAAGAATTACTTTTATTGATAATGATAATGAAATACATAATTTAGAACTAACCAAAAATAAAATTATTTTACTATTTGGCAAAGATCAATAGTTCAACTTTTGGGTCAAATGTATTAACATTTAATGTCATAAATAAATAATAAAAATTAATAGAATATAAAATAAAAAAATGAAAAATTACAAAAATTTTGCAAAAAAAAAATGCACATGTATAATATTATATAATTATCATATTAAACAGAAAGTAAGTGTGATATATCATAATTATTTTTACACATATAAATACAAAAAAAAAATTATAGAAAATTTGAATACATCTATAACTCTATATTTACACTACTATTGAAAATATGAATAAGATTGTAGAACTTTCTTTTGACTAGAATACTCATTTTTGAATTTAATCCCTATTTAACTATGAGGTTTAAATTGTAAATTAAACTACTACTTTTCACCTCATTCAATTCCCTTTATTTAAATCTTACATCTCTTTGACAAATGAACAAAAAGAATAGATACATAAAAAAGATTGTAAATTGACAATCCTCCATTTTGTGCTCGGTTGTTTGATTGGGTTTTTTTTTTTTTTGGTTAACTTTTCACAATCTTTGTTGTCTCACTATACAAAGAAAAGCTCAACTTTTGGCCTTAAATTTCAACTTTCATGTCTTTTATTTATAAAAAAGTAAGAATAAAAAGTGTACATATATATGTGCGTGTGTGTGTGTGCGATACTATATGATATTATATTATACATATATAGATGGATGGTCACGGTTTAACTCATCCAGACTGGACAATTGAACCATTGACCCATGACTTAGAGTGAAGTAAAATTTTAAAACATTGACTTTATTTTTTGGGTGAAGTAAATAATATTAATTCTATAATGCACATTATTACTTGATTAACTAACTTAAAATTAATTAAATTTTAAATGGAAGTAGATTATTTAGCGAAATAATATATCATCGGCTATGCCCATTTCAATATAATTAATCTAGTTAATCTATTATTAATAGTTATAACTTAAAACAAATATAGATACTCTCAAGTTATTGAATTTTATAGGCAATTTAAAATAGTAATGGAGAGAGAATTAGTTGCATGAGTTATTGAAAGAGACAGAGCTAATAGTGAGTTAATGAGAAGTGTTAAAGTCTTAATAGTGATTTATCACTCGAGTTATTTTGTTCAATTTTAAAATTAGGTACGTGCCATTGAGGTTGAAGCAACTTGACACATTCCATTTTAATATATAGATATAAATAGATGAAGATCAATATAAAGGTTGAAACAAGAGCTATTATGCAATGGCATATGCTTGGTGAAGGGATCTGACTACTTGTCAATATGGTTTGAAAGTGTTTTTTTTTTTTTTGTTATGGTTAATGTGTTAAATGGATGCAAACACAACTCCTTTGCGCCTTGAAAAACTCTCTTATGATATGACAAGATCAAAAAGGCTGGTTTAGATACCTTGAGGTCTGAGGAATTGGTTAGGTGGTTGGATTGGGAAAATGTAAGGAAAGGAAGGGAAAGGTAGAGAAACCTTTACAACCCTTGTATTGATTTTCTTGTCTTTCCCTTCCTTTCCCTACCTTTTCTTTCAAACCAAACATAGTCTTAGAAAAAAGGAAACTCCATGGCTGATTTGCCAACTTTGCATGCAATAATCCTGATAAATCAACTATTCTTTTCTGCCGGGCAATTCTCACATGATACAAGAATTAAGAATTTGAAGATTCCTTATATCTCCCTCCACTTAGACAAAGATTGATTATTCTGTCTTTGCCACTTTGTCCAGCTTTTCAGAAGCAAGGACCAGCATAAGGTTCCTGTACCAGTCAGCATAGTTTGGGCCCTTCAACTTGTTGTCATCAAGCAGTTTTGCAAAAGATCCGTTTGCCATTTTCTGATAAAAGAGCAAACATCAGTCCACAACCTAATTTGATTCATGTTCATTTCATAGACATGGATTTTAATCTACGATCCATTTCTATTTATTCGTCTCTGAGATTTCCCTCCTTTCTCAGTGACGGAGACTACGGGTTGTCTCTGGAAATGTGGGAAATCACATAGGGTGCATGGAGCCAACTGTTTCAGCTGCATAACCCCACCACCTTTCTGTGAAGGATCATATCCACTCATCATATGAGTTTTCCCTTTGACCTCTGTCAGACAAGGTTCAGAGCCGTTTTCAGGTAAACCTTTATGTCCAGTGAGTGCTAACCCATCATATTTGTGAACGCCAAGGTACCGTGAGAGAGTTCCCATTTTCTGGTGAAGCCCCTCCCACATCGGTCTATGACGCCCCTATCATCTTATGAAACACTCAGACAAGCCCAACAGCAAATGGATAGCCCATTTTCTGGTGCGTTTCCTCATAACTGAAGGACCCATCCTCATGCTAATGATGGAAGGCCTTTAGAGAGTTCATCATATGAATCTCCCTATCACATGCACTCATATTAGCTGGAGGGAACAAAATTACGCCCTAGTTTGATTTAGGTCAAACCAAAGTGGCTCCCACTGACTTTCATAAAGCCAGATTTCGGTGGGCCTTGAATTGGCTAGGGTTTCGCACGTAACCTCTTGATGAGGTGTGGGGCCCACCACTGAGGGAAGTCATCCAATGACCAAAAGGGACACCATGGCAATGATGTGCATTCAGCCATGGTGTGCGTAAGAGCCACTGTCGAATGAGCATGGGCCAAGTACTTATGGCCCATGTACGTAGCACATCACACATCCATACATCACATGCAGGGATAAATTGATCCAATCAATTAATTATCTGTAAGGCCCGTTGGAAGCCCGTTAAAATTCCATAATATTAACCATTAATATTATCTAGGTATATGGGCTGAATTAGGGTTACCCAGTTCGGCCCATATAGCTTTATCCTTTAAAATGGGCTTTTGTAGTTTTAACTATTTAAAACTGGGCCTTTACAGGTTGGGCCGAATTAACCATTTAATTAAATATCAATCCTTAGGCCCATTAGTGGGAAATTAGGGCTGACTTTCAACCTTGATTAAACCCTAGAATTAGTCCAAACAATTTTGAACCAATCTTGGTTCGAATGGGTCTAGGGTTTGATTTTTAATTAAATCCTTAATTCAAGAAAATAATCTGAAATTAAATACTGATAAAAGGAAAAACAAGAATCAGTCAAACAGGGTTGTTCGCACAATCCTTCCTGCAAAATAGAGGTTAGATCACAGAATGCAGTTTCACAAACTACAAATCGCAGATAGCATTTCTCTTATCTACGAAATCTCCTTCTCTACGAAATCTCCTTTTCTGCGCCGCCATCTTCGATCCAAAATAAAATTAAATAGAAATCCTATTTCTATTAACAATTACATCAGATCGAATACCTATACATTGAGTCTAGAAAATAAAAAAAATATTTACAGACCCAAAATAAATCAAGAACTGCAAAAATGCAGGTTCCCTGCGCAAACCAAGAATTCGATCTCCTCTCGTACGAACACCCCATAAATCAAGAAAATTATAAAGAACAATTCTAAATAATAATCAGATTTATTCAAAATTAATTTCAGATTATTTGCCCATCTGTTTTGGGAACAAATTTCCCAAAAACCAAATCTGCGCAAATTGGGTAGAACGCCTTCTCCCTAATTGCGCAGGTTAAGATCTGAAACAGAATGATTCAAGATTTGAACCTGGCTCTGATACCACTGAAAGGATGAGAGATCCATCACATGGACACCCAAAGATTGCGGAATAAGGGGTGAATTTCAAATATTTTTCCTCTTCCTTCTATTGGGAATCACATTCCCTATTTAGAAAATCATATTTTCAAGGATAAATCTTGAACCTTAAACTGAACCAGATCTGAACCAAAAGGAATGGGAGAGAATAATACCTGATACGGAGAAGTAATATCTCCCAACAAAGGTGTTCACGCCCAAGGAAGGATCCAAAGACTGCTCCCACTGAAGATGGCGCAGTGCAGGATGGGGCAGAATCAGCAGTGTTCTTCCCCAAGAACTCTGTCATTCGCAAGAATCAGTAGAATGGTACGTGAGCACAGTTTCCTTTTCAATCATTTCTCAAAGAACTGATGTCAAGATCCAATCTTGACTTCTCCCACAACTAGAGATCGAACTGGCAAACAGGGCGGCAAGAACAGGGAGGCGGCAAGAGAGTATTTGCAGGGTGCAGAATTCTCTCTTCTTGATTTCAGCACTAAAGAGGATCTGATGTGTTTCTTGTTGGTCTCTCTCAAGGTTGCCGCCCCCTCCTTCCTTTTGTTAAATTAAAAGATCAACTCCTAATCCCATTAGGAGGTGCTTATCCAAATCATATTTGGATCAGCCTTCTCTTCTAGTGATAAGGACAAACCCTTATCTTATCTGCAGATTAGATTAGCTTTATCCTAATCCCATTAGGAGGTTTGTAGATCTGAATCACATTCAGATCTGAACTCTCTGAGTGGATAGGATCAAGACCCTATCCTATCTACTAATTAATCTCAGAATTCTCCCCTTTAATTAACTAAATAAATAGCCCAATTCGAAATGGGCTTCAGGCCCATCAAGCTTATGTGCTCACTTAACCTTCCTAACTGCTGCCCAGTTGGGCTTCCTTGTATGGCGTGGGACCCAAGCATTGATCTACACATCAGCCACATGGGTTCGGCCCAGCCTTTGTTACAAGGCCTGGTCGAATACACTGTTAAAGACAGTGCACCCCCTGAAACCCATCGAATGGGCTCTATGGGCCCAACACTTACCCTAAGTGGTCCCTGGGCCAAGCCACCTTGTAACACCCAGGGACTGTGGGCAGATGCAAGATTAGCCCATCAGGTATTATCCTCAATGGTCTTACACTTAACCTCTTAGCCCTTTATGATCATACACTGCCCGACAAGAGAGGACCTCTCCCTCGACTGCAAGGAACAGTGTTGCACTCTCCACTTATATGGATCCCGGGAATTAAAACATTTTTGCAAACATTTTAGAAATCATAATGTATATACTTTTATATCTCATATAAAATATATTTTGCAAAACAAATTTCAACGGTTGAAATCGACTGCTGGCAGTCTTGGTTTCCAACAGTGAGAGTGCATCCCCGATCATTACCTTTGTCCGACAAAGGGGCTGATCCTGTCACTATGATCACACACTCAGATGTATTCTCGGATTGTCCCAACATACCTAGGTTTTGACCCCCGCTAAGGATCTCACTGATTGGCACATCAAAGACAGCCCGATCTGACACCTAGTGCAGTATCATAATCGAGTCTAGGGGTCGGGTGTAACTTTCCACTTTTGCCCATCAATCTCCAAGGTCCAGGGCAATACTGGAAATCTGGTCCAGTTCAAATATTCAATTAATCCCACACTGTATGTGCCTGGGGTCTCACCCCGGTAGCTGAGACAAGCCACCTCAACCGACTTGATGGCACCACAGTGTCAGCCTTGTCAGGATAGGTCTCCCAGACCGACCCACTGGCTGTGAACATTCTAAACTAACACGAGTCTCAATAAGTGTCCAGTTTAAGGGTATTACACAGAAACATACCAAGGGAACATGAATCAAATATGCACATTTATTCATTTACAATAAACTCATAAAGTACATCAATTTTGATTGAAGTTAAGGGCATACAAAACTGTCTAACAGTCATTCATGGAGAGACATTCCCAATGTACGACTGCAATGGCTAATTGGAACGTTGTTGGCTCCATGTGTTGATTGCTCATCTGAACTCGTTTGTTCATTATAAACCAAATTTTCCCATAGCTTAGTTTGAAAAGAGTGCAAATACAAATATATACAATGTAAATATATACGAAATAATACAAAATATAGGGTTTTGCACTCTACACATTTGTAGAGGGGCAAAGTTTCTAGGTCCTATAGGAATTGCTTTCTTGATGCATTGATATAAATTTTGGTTTCATTTCACATGTCAATGGTTCAATTATCTAAGTCAAAAAAAAGTTTAGTTAAGTCATATTGTTATCTTGTAGGTAATAAATAATAGATAAAATGTATAAAAATAATGAAAATTGTAAAAAATTACAAAAAATAGTTGGACATATCTGATTTTAGTGATGAAATGGGTAGAAATATACAAAAATAGAATAAAAAATTACTGTCTAACCAGTGACCCATCGAACAGGTATAATGAAAACCAGATGGGTCACCAGGACGTTGACCAAGTAAACATTTTTTTTTAATCGGTCCATGGGTGAAATGGACCAGAAGCATGATTGGGTCGCAGTTCAACTGGTCAGACCGGAGGGTTCAACTGCGGCTTGAAGACATTTACAAGAGAGGAATAAGGGGTGTTTTATTTTTGTCCGTTTGCGTTTAGAGGCTACTGGCTAGTACATCGCTAATACGCTACGAGTACGAGCCTGCGAGTAAAGAAACCTATATCGTGGTGGGAGTGGCGCTAGCATTTCCCTTTCCTCCGATCCATCATCCGTGAAGAAAGAAAAATCTCTAGCCTCCATCGGGAGCCCAGCTCTCTCTCTCTCTCTCTCTCTCTGTGTTGTTAGAGCAGATTTATCCTTAAGATCTGAACTCCTTAGTTATTCGAGCTTTCCAACTGAAGCCCTAATTGTACTTTTGTTATTTCTGGTGGATTTGCGAAAATCATACTGTGCATTTGTGCTTATCTAATACAAGGTATATTCTTGGTTTAATTTTCGATTTCCGGTAAATTATAGATTGGTTATGTTGCTGTTGCGTGATTTTCTTTCAAGGGTTCTTTGATCCTCTGTTCAGTTTTCATGGACTAAGCATCGTGAAAGTAGATGGTGTAGTCAATCAACACATCATGAGTATTAATTTCTCACTCAAAGCCCAAGATAGAAACTAAGAAATAAGTGACTTGGTAGATGAAGAAGGAAAGAAAATAAAATCGACCCAGTTGTTTTCTTTTGAAGTGGGTACTTATGCTAACTTAAAAGTCATATATGTGGGGAAATTAGTTCAGAATATTTGTAAAGCTTGAAAAAACTGAACTGAAGAAAAGAAAGATTTAAATTCTTTTGAGTGCAATTTTACATGGAGAGACTAGAAAGTGGTTGGAAGGCCAGATTTGTTATTGCCTTTTTTTTCCTGTTTTTAAATGTACTCGGTATGTGGATCACATATTATCCTGCATTCTCTTGTTTTAGTATCCTCATTGATGTCACACCGCAATTTGGTCTTAATGTGCATGTATTTCTACCAGGTTTTGTCTTGTTTATTTCCTTCCCTCTTGCACACCCCCACCCTACTGAAAAAAATGGAAAAAAGGGGGTGGGAGTGAGAGGGGGAGGGGGGGGGGTTAAAGTTTCCTTCATTCTTTTCAGTACTTATAAATTTTTATACTTCAATTTTATCAGGAAAAGTGCTGTTTGGTTAAAGATTTAGACTGTCTTCATGGAAATTGATCTAGAGACACATGTGGATGAACATGAAATGGAAAATGTTGGACTGAATGCTGATGGAGATGAACATGTAATGGAAGATATTGGGCTAAATTTTGGTGGAAATGCTATGACTGATGGAGAGGTGAGTGGTGAAAAGGAATCAGATATGAGTTCTACCAGGAGGTTTGTTGTCACTGAAGAGAATGTAAATTTAGAACCTTATGAGGGAATGGAATTTGAATCTAGAGATGAAGCATATTCATTTTATAGAGAATATGCTAGGATGGCAGGATTTGAGAGTATAAAGAAAAACAGCATTCGTTCCAAGGCAAATCGGGAGTTTATCAGTACAACTTTTACATGCTCTAGACAAGGAAAAAAGAAAGAGTCAGGTGATGTTGCGAACCAACGGCCTTGTTATAAGATAGGATGCAAGGCAAGCTTGCATATGAAAAAAACAAAAGATGGAAAATGGGTTGTATTTAGTTTTATAAAGGAGCATAACCATGAACTTCTGCCACCTAAAGCCTATTACTTCCGGAGCTACGAGAGTACAAATTCAATAAATGGGGATAACATGGATGGTCTCATGCATATGATGCCCATGCATAATGGTGGATATCTGGAGAGGGATGTTGAAAATCAAAGACATTTGTACCTTGAAGCAGGAGATAGACAAGCTATGCTTGAATATTTTACGTGTATGCAGGAAGAGAACACAAACTTCTTCTATGCAATTGATTTGGATGATGAACAACGATTGAAAAATGTGTTTTGGGTTGATCCGAAGGGTAGGCATGATTATACTTATTTTGGTGATATAGTATCTTTCGATACTACATATATAAAAAATAGGTATAGAATGCCATTTGTTCCTTTTATTGGAGCAAACCATCACTTTCAGCCTACATTTTTTGGGTGTGCTTTAATTGCAGATGAGACTAAATCTACTTTTCTTTGGATAATGAGGACATGGCTTAGAGCAATGGGTGGAGTTGCTCCAAAGGTGTTAGTTACTGACCAGGTTGAATCCATGAAAGCAGCTATTGTAGAAGTCTTTCCAAGCACACATCATCTGTTTGGTTTGTGGCATATATTAGGAAAGATTCCAGATAAGCTTAGTCATGTAATTAAAAACCATGAGAATTTTATGGCAGAGTTTAATAAATGCATCTATAGGTCATGGACAGATGAAGAGTTTGAAAGCCAGTGGTGGAAAATTGCTCAAACTTTTGAACTTGGGGAAGATCAGTGGATGAAATCATTGTATGAAGATCGCAAGAAATGGGCCCCAACATACATGAAGGACACTTTCTTTGCAGGGATGTCTGCTGGTCAACGATCTAAGACTATTAACTCTTCATTTGACAAGTATTTGCAGAGGAAAACCATGTTGAAAGAATTTTTCCAACAATATAAAGTCTTTTTGCAAGATAGATATGAAGAAGAATCCAAAGCAGAAATTGATACATGGCGTGGAATACCTACTTTGAAGTCGCATTCACCTTATGAGAAACAAATGTCAACAATCTACACTCATGAAATCTTTAAAATGTTTCAAGTTGAGGTATTGGGTATAGTTGCATGCCAACCAAAAAAAGAGAGGCAAGATGGGACCACCATGATATTTAGGGTCCAAGATTTTGAAGCAGAACATGACTTCATTGTTACTTGGGATGAATCAAAATCAGAGATATCTTGTCTATGTCATTTATTTGAATATAAAGGTTTTCTTTGTAGGCATGCAATGGTTGTTTTCCAATTTGCAACTGTGTCAACAATCCCCCCTCATTATATACTTAAACGATGGACAAAGGATGCAAAAAGCAGGTATTCTATGAGAGTGAGAACAGAAGTAGTGCAATCTAGAGTACAACGCTATAATGATTTATGTCAACGAGCCCTTAAATTGGGTGAAGATGGATCAATATCTCAAGAGAGTTATAATATTGCAGTTTGTGCACTTGAGGAAGCTATTAGGCAATGCACAATTGTGAACAGTTCTATTAAGGGTTCTTCTGGAAATCGCAAGAGTGTAAAGGGTCAGGTATGTCTCTTTCAACTTTAATTAAAATGTAACTGCAAACAGTTTCAATCTTCATTTTTGGCTTTGATATAGTTTATAATGTTCTAATTGTTAAACTATATTTTGCATATGCAGGGACAGTAAATTCATTGGTGCCAACTTGGGGTGGTAACTAGGGAATTGGCTAGAGCATGCAGGTGTTGGTATGACATTCTCTAATATGACTGATATAGTTAGTAAAATCACGTTCTTGAATTCATCTAGGTCAGTTCACTGTACAATCCCTTGTCTATTAGTACTGTAGATAGATGATGTGGCCAATACAAAGTTTTGGACTATGTATTTAAGAGTGGCACCCCAGTCCTTGTCAGTTATATTGCCACCACATATTGGGTTATCAAGCATTGTTCTGTTTTGAGAATTATAAATTGAAAAGTTACTTGGGAGAAAGAAGGCTTCCTTTTTATGTGCAACAAGTCATGTATACTACTGAATAAAAGGCCTATGTAGCAAAACTTCCCTCATTAATCTGGCTCCGGATCTTCTACCCACTTGACACCACCAGCATTTCTCCCCACATTACCCAGCTGCCACCTGTTCATTAACACGAGAGCTCAACCCTCATGTGTGAAATTAAATGTCCATTCCATTACTTCTTAAACTGGAAACCCAAAACCTCTCTTCTCCTAATTTTTCCCATTCAAACAAGAAATCCTAACCTTTCTAGGTGTTCTGAAATTACTTGAAGAAGCTATTGCTTCAAATCTGAATCTGAGTTATAGCAGTCAAATTCATGTTTCCTTTGAAAGTTCAATTTGAGATGCACGGGTAGTGCCTTTTTTAGGCACTGAGATGAGTAGAAGAGTTTAAAACTTTCAGTATGGTTTTGCAGAGCACCAGTTATTTACTCAGCATGGTATTTGCTTCCATGGCCTATTGATGATATGATGAAAAGATTCTCTACCAAGAATCAGAATAAATAATTTGTTACTGTTATCTTAAACTGATGAATATTGAGATCTTGCCAATGCATTGTTTTTTTTAGTAAAAGTGCTTTTTAACTGCAAAAAAAAAGGAGCACCCATTACGATGGATACAAAGAACATTAGTCTGCTTGAAGAAATGGTAAAACTTGGCCTAATTGGTGATGGCTATGGTTGGAGTAGTGCGGCTTGGCTGCAATAGAGTAGTCGATCAAGACTACAATCAGTCTTGAATTCAAAAGCAAAAAGAACGATTTCAGAAGAAAAGAAGAAGAGAAGGAGAAAAGAAGAAACGCACGAAGGTTTTTTAGAAAAGAGAGAGAGGGTCAATCATAATGATCTGCCGACTCACTCTTAATATTTATATATGTTGGCTAATTGTAAAAGGGCTGAATTGTCCTTATTGCTTACATGACAAATAAACTAATAAAAAAGTTGAAATAACAAGTTGTTACAACAAATTGAAATAACTACCAACTAACACTGACACAACTAATAAAGAAATATGCTATGCTGCCATACGAACACAGTGGGGTCCACATCAGTGTTCTCTACACTCCCCCTCAAGTTGGGAATAGATATTTGTCATTCCCAACTTGCATAGGTCTGCCTCTAATTTCTCCTTTGTAACAGCCTTGGTTTGAAGATCTGCGAGCTGCATGTTGGAGGTGATATATGGGAGACACACTTCTTGAGGTGAAACCCTTTCTCTAACAAAATGTTGATCAACTTCGATATGCTTAGTTCTGTCATGCTGTACCGGATTATGAGCTATATGAATAGCAGCCTAATTATCACAATACAACATTAATGGCTTCTCATAAGCAATACCCAACTCCTCAAATAATGACTTCAGCCATAGGATTTCAGCCACACCATTAGCCATAGATTTATATTCAGCTTCAGCACTAGAACGAGAAACAACACTTTGTTTCTTACTCCTCCAGGAGACAAGGTTACCTCCTACAAATGCACAATATCCAGAGGTAGACCTTCTGTTATCAACACTCCTAGCCCAATCAGCATCTGTATAGACCTCTATCTTTATGTGATCATTATTCTTGAATAATATGCCACTACCTGGACATCTCTTCAAGTATGCTAATATTCTCTCAACTGCAATGAGGTGAGTAGTTCTAGGAGAGTGCATATATTGACTGACAACGTTGACTGCATAACTGATGTCCGGTCATGTGAGACAGATAGAGGAGTTTTCCAACAACCATTGGAACATAGTTTTGTCTTCAAGAGGCTCTCCACCCTCTGCACTGATCTTGTGATTTTGTTCAACTGTTGCCAAGGCTGGTGGGAAGGGCTGATGCTGCATCATAACCTTTCTCCTAGTCTCTTCACTATGCACCAAGGAGTAGGTTTGAGATAAGGTCACACTGTCCCTTGTTAGTATTTGTTGTCTCACAATATCATAGTCAGGATTCAGACTAGCTAGGAATTCAAAAACCCTATTAGTTTCAACTTGTTTTCTCTGAGTCTGCGCATCTTTCTGACTTTCCCACTCAAGTGTTTCTAGGTGGTCAATTTCATGCCATAAAGATTTCAAAGTAGAGAAGTAAACAGGGACTGGTTTCTCTCCTTGCGTAAGGTTATTAACCTCACACTTCAATTCATAGGCCCTAGCAACATTAAGGGGTTGGGAGTAAGTCTCTTTCATGACATCCTAGATTTCCTTGGCTGTTTTTGCCCACAAATAGTTCCGGCTGATATGTGGCTGCATAGAGTTGCACAGCCATGTCATAACCAAATAATTATCCTGAACCCATTTGATCCTCCTTAGATGGTTCTTTCACATCTCCCAATAGGTAGCTAAGTTTTCCTCTATCCCCAATGGACATCATGGCCAATTGGGCCCATTCTAAGTAGTTGGATCCATCAAATTTCATAGTTGTAATCTGAAAGGCATTCTCAGACATGTTATCAGAATTGCTAGTCCCAAAAACACCTTACCCCTAATTCTTGAACTCCATTCTTGGTCAAGAATTAGCAATAAAAAACTTTTGAAGCTACTGTAATAGAAAAACAGCACCTAAACAACTGATAACAGCCAGCCTAGGTCTTCCAAAAACAAGGAAAAACAGAATTCTGTATGAAACCAGTTCAAATCTGATCTAAAACCAATGACAGTTCTGAATTTTAGGGTTTTCTCTCAAAACCCTAGAAAGAAAAAAGGTTTCCCAGCCGCATCTCTCAGAATAGACCAAGATGATTCTTTCAAGGTTATTCTCAAGCAAAAAAAAAACTTACTTTATGAAAGAAAATCTTTGGCTGCCACCTTCTGTCTGATGCAGAATTCTAATCTTGGGGATTCGAAGCCTTTTCTAATTCTTCTTGACTACTGGAACTCTCTCAGCCTTCTACAATCTTCTTAGTAGTAGCCGCACACTACCAGTAGCCTCCAAGAATCAGCCGATCCTCCTCCTTTGTTGAAAAACTTCTAAACCTAGGAAATTCTCATGTAGTCAATCTAATTAGACTAACATAAGACCTCTTTCTCTGCAACCAGTTTTAGGTTTTGAACAGAAATTCTGATCGCCACCTTCAGTCTTGAACCATTATATTGGCCTCTCACTTAGTGTACATGAAGCAAGCCAAAGGGCTGGTGATGCCAGAGATTGATGTCAGATTGAGTGCTGCCCAACAGAGAGAAATAATAGTGCTTTTGTGGATTTTGATGTAATCGTGAGAGGTGAGATTTTGTTTATTCTTTTAATGTCTTTCTACCATACTTTCATTTTTCTAGAAACAAGCAAATGGTGGATGTATCAGCCATCAGTGAATAGACCTTCAAATGCCAGTGAAATGTGTTGTGAGCTGTGAGCTCTAGGGAAGTGCAAGGTGAACAGGGGTTAGTTTGAATGGGACAAATAGAGATCTTGGGTTTCTGGCTTAGAGCAGGATGGACGTATAGTTTAGTTTCACACATGGAAGCTGGTTTTTAATGTTGGACAGGTTGTAATCAGGTGTAATGTGAGGAGAGAAGTGGGTAGTGACTAGTGGGCAGCAGAAGGTGATTCGAGTTCTGTTACATTTTATGGGGGGTAACTGTAGTATAATCAATCCATGATGGTGATTCTGGTTCTCAAGCATTTAGGCATCTACTTCTTCTGACGTTACCATTGAGAAACTGCATCTACTGACTTTACCAGTTGAGCTTGCTGGAACCTTAGAAGCATTCTCAGTCACAAATTATTGAATTGGTTAAATTTTTATTTTTCCAAGGACTTTTCCAGGTTGGCTATTGGGTTTTTTTTCATTATTTAAATGTGTTATGCTCTCAAGACACTATTTTTCTAGAAAATGCCTGAAGGCTAATCCATTCAACTTTGCTCAGAAAGAGTTGCAGAGTCACTTACAAGATAGGGGCAAAGAAAATTAGGAACCGCTGACCAAGTGTGCAAATAATTAAGAGATAAACCTTGTTTCACCACAGAATGGGCAGCACAATTAGCATTCCTAGGGACAAAAGAAACTGAGCAAGAAGGAAGGTGGTGAGCATATAAAGTCCTGGAGGTACTTTGACAATGCATTGAGCGTCGCCACCAATAATGGAAGAGAGATGAAGTTCTTCAGCAAACTTCAGGCCAAAGAGAAATGCTTGGGATTCCGCTTCAGCTGGAGAACAAAGTGGGATTGGACAGGGACGAGCATAAATGAAATTGCCTTTATGATCTCTTACCACTAGTCCTGCAGATGCTTTGAATGGAGAGATGGCTGTATGGACATTGATCTTTGTGGAACCTCTGTTAGGTTTACACCAGAAAACCTGTGGTGCAACCGAATACAACTGAGAAGTAGAGGTGAATATCTTTCTAGTGGAAATGATAAGCTATGACAGCATCGGCCTTTAGGCCTTGTTCCTTTTTCAAAAGGTCACTTTATCTGGGTAAAAATGCACATGCCCACACTTATCCAAGAAAGTTCACTTCCTTACCCATAATCTTTTTATTCCCATTATATTTTGTAAATTTTTCTCCCAGGTGGGAAAGTCACTTGGATGGTGTTAAGTAAAGTGGCTGTTTTTGGGCCCGATTTTCGAGAAAACATGCCTACGCCCAAAAAAACATGTTTACCCATTTTTCATTTCTGCCAGGTAAGCTCTGAGCAACCGATTTTCAGATTTTGCTGTTTGGTAAGGTTATTTTACCACCGTTTTTCATATGGTAGCTAGACAATATGATGTATGGTGGTGCACGTTAATCCTGCATCCTATATTTGTATAGTGCTTATCAAACGGCCCAAAATCTTTGTATGATTGTTTTATATTATTTATCAGTAAAAAAAATAAAATGCAACAGTTTAAATCGTTGTTGAATTAGATCCCACACCTTGGCGTGAATTGCGTGAATATCTCTTGTATGAAGATTGAAGAATCAGTTTTCACGACTTTCATCCACATCCTCTTGGTCGTCTTGCTTATTGCCTTGTTGCTTACACCACCAAAGTTGGGTGAAGACTGAAGAGTGGGCAACCAAAATCACAGAACCAAAAAAAAAAAAAAAACAGATTAGGAAGAAGTCTGAACTATGAACTCGTTCCAACACTGGAAATGAGAAAATGGTGAGATTTATGAGTTTGTCTAACAAAACAGTAAAAAAAAAAAAGACAAAAAGATAGTATGTATACCTACCTAAGCGTTTGGGGAAGTTTTAAAAAATAACTTCTCCAAATGGTAGATGTGCATAGAAATCGAAGTCACCTTTTGCTATTCCTAATGTGTATGGAAGCATGAGAGGGGAACGGCTGAAGTGGTGCCTATGTGCTAGTGTTTATTAAATAAATGCCCGCGGTTCCGAACACCCTTGAAATGATAAATATGACGTTTGCATCAAGCTTATATTGATTTACAAAATGTGGGTGTTTTTTTTCAATAAAAGCTTGAACCAAACGATCTTTTTGCAGTAAAAATCGACAACGCCTAGCTGTATTGAATGTGGCACCATTTTTTTGATAAACGGCATAGATACCAAAGTGATACCTAGGGAAACTAATAGACCCAAAGCTTACTAAGAGAACATTGTAAAGTTAGTTTTCTCCTCCCATTTCCCAAAAAACAATTGGGGCCTTATAGATAACAGACTTGATTAACGCCGTGTTTGGGAGTGCTTATGTTAAAAATAAATGCTTATTGAACAAGTATTTAAAAATAAGTGCTTATTCAAATAAGCACTTATTTGCATTTGACACCCAACTTTTCCAAGTGCTTATCACTTATTTCATATTGGACATTTGGTAGTCTTTTTCTCCAATAAGCATTTATGACTATTTTATCCTTCATTTTCTTTCAAATGTTCAAAATATACCCTTACGAAAGTACTTTTATTAAATTACTTTTATAAAACACTTTTATGTAAGTACATTTATGAAAGCACTTTTACGAAAGTACTTTTATGAAAGCATTTTAATAAAAGCACTTTTATTAAATTCAACTAGGGATAATTTTATAAGTGGTATTTTAAAATTCAACTAGGGATACTTTTGGAAGAAAAAAAATGAATAAGTGCTTACATAATAAGCACTTAAAAAAGTTGGAAATTTGGGTTTAAAAAATAAGCCCTTACTTTTAAAATAAACACGTGTTTCGGGCTTATTTCCCAAACACCAATAAGTGCTTAATGGTGTGGTCTTGGCCCAAATAAGTGTTTATTTTTAAGCACTCCCAAACATGACCTAAAAGACATAATTGCATATAGCAACTCATTCTAGACCTGCCAAATGTCTTTGAGGTACACACGACCTTTTAAAACAACTCAGGGACATCTTATATTTTTAATGAAAAATTCCCGATTAGTACCTTGTAGTCTTGTACTTTGTAACTAGTGTCACTTTGGTCCCTAAGCTTTAAAACGCGACAATTCAATACTTGAACATTCAAAATGTGCCAATCCAGTACCTGCTGTTAACCAGTTTGTTAACCAGCCATTAAGTGGCATTTGAAAAGACAAATACCCTTTGAGTGTCATCTAATTTTCTTTATCTCCAAATATTGATAAAAAATGAACAGTCTTAAATCCTTGTCTCTTCTATTCAAGAAAGTTGGGGTCACCTAGTATAGGTGAGTGGTCATCACCATAATAGAAAGGTGAGCAACTATAGTAAAGGGAAACAAAACTATCTAGTTTGCTGAAAAAAAGCACATGGTCCAACCACACTCTTATCAGCACATTTGTGGTTACACAAACTATATTGTGGTCCTTGAAAGCCCACAATCAGTAATGGAATCCTTGAACTAGGGCTAGCAATCTTGACCCCAACCCATTTGACCCACCCATTCTATTGGTGGGTCAATATGGGTCGAGTAACCCATTAGGGTCAATGGAAAAGGGTCAGGGTGGATTAGGTCAAGGGTACCCATTAGGCCAAGATGGGTGGGGTCAAAGTTAAGCTCTCTCTGTGCTTGCCAAATCTCAAAAAAACACAACTAACGTGACTCAAACTTAGTAAGTGAGTCTTCGTCTCATTACAAATCCAAACCACCATGCCACATTTCATTTTGTGATTAAAAGTGAAACAAAATAGATTTTATTAACTTTCGTGTTCACATACAATTTTACACGAAAACACTTTTACAAAAGCAATTTTATGAAAAGTATTTTTACAAAAGTATTTTTACATAAAAGCACTTTTATAAAAGTACATTTTATGAAAGCACTTTTACAAAAGCACTTTATGAAAATATTTTTACGAGAACATTTTTATGAAATCATAAAAGCACTTTTATAAAAGTACTGATACGAAAGCACTTTTATGAAAGCATAAAAGAACTTTTATAAAAGTACTTTTATGAAAGCACTTTTATGAAAGTACACTTTGTAAAAGTACTTTTATGAAAGCACTTCTATAAAGTTGCATTTTTTTTTGCAAAATTTCTGCTATTTTTTGAAAATTTCTAGTATTTTTCTACATTTTCTATATTTTTTGGTGATTTTTTGCATTTTTCTGATGTTTTCATGCATCTCCTACAATTTTCTGATTTTTTTTATGTTTTTTTTTATAATTTTCTGGTATTTTCTGTATTTTCCGCAATTTTTTGATATTTTTTGCATTTTTTACAATTTTTCTGCTATTTTCTACAATTTTTGCATTTTTGGGTATACGAGTTGACCTGACCGGTTTTTGTTACGTGGCAGTCTTGAAAGAGATGATTCTCTCAAAAATGTTTTTTTTCAGATGTCCTGGTTAACCCAACCCATTTTTGTCACGTGGCAATCTTAAGAGAGATGATTTTCTCAATAATGTTTTTTTTTTTCGGGTATATGGGTTGACCTGGCTCGGTTCTTTTACGTGGCATCCTTAAGAGATATTCTCTCAAAAAGTGTTATTTTCAGGTATACAGGTTGCCCTGACCCATTTCTGCCACATGGCAGTCTTGAGAGATGTTCCTCTCAAAAAATTGTTACTTTTGGGTATATGGGTCAACCCGACCCATTTTTTTGCCATGTAACAACCTTGAGTGAGAGACATTCCTCTTAAAAATTATTATTTTGGGTTTATGGGCCATCCCGACCCAATTTTGTATTTATAGATGAAGATAGGTAGGTCAGTATGGGTGAAGGTGATTAAGGGTCAATATGGATAAATCAATTGGGTCAATATGGGTGGGTCAAGGTTAGGGTGATTTATGACCTTTTAACAATAATTGGCGATGAAACATGGTGGGTTGATGGATCAATATGGGTGAATTGATATTCAGCCCTTGCCCAACCCAACCCAACCAACTCACCCATTTGCCACCCCTACGTTGAACCCAACCATATGGGAGAGAGGAGTTAGACCGCCACTCTTTCGATGATTAGCACCAATTAGATTGAGATGAAGTAGAGTGCAAAATGAAGCATCTTAGAAAAATTGACTTGCAATCTATAATTTCTGAAGTTTTAAATCCCCATAGGAATTAAAATATTATGTTATTCAAATATTAAACCATGAAGTTGTTACAGGAATTTAAATTGTGCTATTATAGTCATGGCTTTCAAAACCGGATCGGACCGGATGGTTAGATCAGAAAAACCGGGAACTAGTTATTTGACCGGTTTCATTTTTCTCCGAAATCATTGATTTTGGTCAATAAACCGCTGAACCAGCAGGTTAATCGTTCGAACCGTTTGAATGGCTTTGACCGTTTTTCAGTTTTTTTTTAATTTTTTTTTATTTTTTTGTTAAAATGGACTGGCCATTCGAATTAAATGGTCAGACCATTCGAACCGGTAACCGGACCCTTAATTGGTTCGATCATCGGTTCGGTTTTAAAAACCATGATGGTGAGAATTGGAAATATAGACGTAAAAAGTGGATAACCATTACAAAAAACTGTGATTTTGATGTTAAAATCATTCAAGTCTAAAATTTGAATAGTAAAATAAAGAAAACATAAGTGCAGGCCAACCTTGATGCTGATAAACAATTTAGTATGCAGTTAAAAATATAATGTGAAGCAGATCGTGGGAAAATTAAGTTGTAGTTATAAATACAATTAAATTCATCAACGCATATCATATATAACATATGAAATATAAATACAATTAAGTTCTACAACGTAAATTGTGTTTCTTGTTTCGCGTCCCAAAAATAAATCAAAACGATCTTATTTGAAAATAGATCATTTCTTAAAACAAAAATATAAGAAACATGTTCTTGGTTGTCTAAAGTTTTTTGTTTTCAAAACTGAAACTAAAAACATTTTCTTGAATCTAATTTTAAAAACATGTTTTCATCTGATTATTCAACATCATATTCTATAAAATCAATTTGTTTTTTTACTTTGAAAACAAAAACAGAGTTCAAGAACATGATTTTATTTTTTGGCTGATGTGATAATTCCAAAAATAAATGAAAACAAAAACATTCACAAGTAGCGGCTACTCCACATTTACTACCCCTACTGTAATGACATCAATTCTTGTAATCCTGAGAACAAAGGATGTCTAAGCCTATTTCTGAAATGCATGAGAGGTTGAAGTAATCTTTCCTTCACTTCATATGTATGTTTTTAGTTGAACATGTAGCATATTAATTTTTGCCACATTAATTGTACAAATATTTGATATAAATGCAGCTTAATCACCATAGCCCGTTGATTGAGGAACCAGTGACTTGGCTTTAGTTATAAGAATTGAAATGAAAAAGTTACAAGAACTGATTGATTAATTAAAAGTGTTCAAAGGATGGTTTTCAAAATCGGACAAGATGGGACGGTTGGATTGGAAAAACTAGGAACTGGTCAAGTGATCGGTTTTGTTTTACCCTAGAATCGTTATTTCGTCAAAAGTCGTTGATTTGGTCAGCAAACCATTGACTCGGGCACTCGAACCGTTCAAATAATGAAATAATGAAAAATTTTAAATATTCTACATATTATTTAAATATTTAAATAACGAAATAATTAACACGACTAAATTTTAAATAGTTAAAATAACGAAATTATGTAATAAAATTAAAAATTTTCTTAAAAGTAGGAAAATAATTATAATATATTTCATAATATTAATATCAATAATAATTTAGTATTTTAAAAATTTAATAATGAATTATGTAATAATAGTACTAATTATAGTTTTATGGATTATTAAATTCAATAAGTAATTAATATCTTAAATATTTAAATAATTAAATAATATTGTAAATAACTAATTTAACTTATATCAATTAATAGTTATAGAAAATAACTTTCAAAAAATTAATATTTACTAGTAATAGTTTTACAATAATAGTGTACATTCATTATATATTTATATATACTAAAATTAATATTTATTATATTTTTAGTAATTATTTGTTGTATTTTTTGATAAATATGTTTTCAATAATTATTTATAAATCTATTTTTGTTTTGTTATTTAACAGAAAATTGTCAATCATCATTGGAGATTAAACAACAATTGTTTAACCTTTAAAATTTAATTTATTGTACTTATTGTATTTTTTATTAATTTATTTTTAGTAATCATGTATTTCTTATAATTTATTGATTAATGTTTATTAGAGATTAAATTATTATTTGAGATTACACGATTTATTGACTAAGTTAATATATTTTCAGTATTTGTATTTTTGTGACGATTATTGCATGTATTTTTATTAGATATCTATTGTATTTCCATTATAAACTTATTTTCAATAATTGTGTATTTTTCTATAAATTTTTAATAATTATTGGATATTAAACTATTGTTATTTATTAGAGATTAGACTATTAATTTAGTTGAAATTAGGAGTGTTCAATGATTGGTTTAGTTCGGTTATAGGTTGTTTCACCAACCAAATTGACCTGGTCAAGTCAGGAGTTTGCCACCCAAAACCGATTGACCATTAATGGAAACCTACCAACTCAGGTTGTATCTTTTTGGGTCTATTTTTGGTTTGGTTTATTTTTTTGAAATATTAAACTTAAACATTAAATTTAAATTTAATAAATTACAGTGGCATTATTAAAAATAAATTAAAAATTAAATTTATGATATAAAATATTTTAGACTAAGAAGTATAGGAATTAAATTTATAGTCAATTCAGATTTGGTTGATATACAAATGGCCAAATCGAAATTGACCTAACTTGGTCGGGTTTGAAAATTGTTGAACCAAAGCTGATCAGAAATACTAGAAAACTGACCAACTTGGGTTGAGTTCAATTAGATTAGTTATTAAAAAGTTAAAATATAAAACAAGTATATACTCTTATGTATTTCTATTGTTTACTTTTCATTTAACAAAACCCGTACACCGCACGGGTCTCCGCTAGTATTATATATTACAAAACATGGATATGTTGATGCATTCAACATTGAAAAAACGATATCCCCACGTGTGGGTTATAAAGTGAGCGTGTGAGGAAAATCTATTATTTTGTACATGGCTCCCCTTCCAACGTGTGAGGAGAAGTCCACTATTTAGTTGCTTCTCAAACAGGATTATATGTTCCACACTAAGTCCCTCCTTTTTTTCCTTATAAGTTATCTCTACTCTCTCTCTCTCTCTCTCTCTCTCTCTCTCTCTCTCTCTCTCTCTCTCTCTTGTGTAGGGCTGTCAACGGGTCAGGTCTGGGTTGGGACCAACTAGAACCAGAACCGACTTTATATGAAAAATCGAGGACCTGAACCAATAAGGTCTGTAATTTTTAGATCTAGAACCAAACCAATCAGTTCTTGGGACAACTGGGTCTAACCTGATATACTTAATTATAATTATAAATAAATAAATATATGTTTAATCTCTTTCTCTCTCTCTTGTGTGTAGGGTTGTCAATGGGTCAGGTCTAAGTAAGGACCAACTAGAACCGAAATCGACCTGACATGAAATACTAAGGACCTGAACCTGATAGGGTCTTAATTTTTAGACCTAGAACCGAACCAATCAATTCTTAGGACCCAACCCATTTGACAATCCTACTTGTGTGCTAAGAACACACATGTAAAGAGATCATATTATATCATCTTATTTATAGGGCTATGATCGAATTGGATTTGAATCAAATTCAACAAAATCCAAACATCGATCCGATTATTAAAAATATACACCCGAATCCGATATGCTCAAATTCGAATAAAATGCTGTATTTTATTAAATATAGTAATTAATAAAATACCATTTATTTAATAAATATTGCTAATTAAAATACTATTAAATACTATTAAACAATAGGTATTGCTAATTAATAAATATCATAATTAATGAACCATTGTTAATTAAATCAATTAAATTATTGTTAATTTTTTCTAAAAAATTTAATTAAAAGTTACCTTTTTCAAATTCTTTTTTCCTGAACAGGATTAGTTGCTTCTCAAACAGGATTATATGTTCCGCACTAAGTCCCTCTTTTTTTTATTATAAGTTATCTCTCTCTCTCTCTCTCTTTCTTGTGTAGGGCTGTCAACATGTCAGGTCTGGATTGGGACTAGCTAGAACCGGAACCAACCTGACATGAAATACCGAGGACCAGAACCAATAGGATCTGTAATTTTTAGACCTAGAACCAAACCGATCGATTCTTAAGACAATCGGATCTGACCCGACATACCTGATTATAATGAATAAATAAATAAATGTTTAATCTCTCTCTCTCTCTCTCTCTCTCTCTTGTTAATAGAGCTATCAACGGGTTGGATTAGGGTCGGGACCAACTAGAATTGGAACCGACTTGACATGAAATACCAAGGACCCGAACTTGATAGGGTTGTAATTTTTAGACCTAGAATCGGACTGATTGGTTATCAAGACAATCAGGTCTGACCCGGCAGACCCAATTATAATAAATAAATAAATATATGTTTAATATATATTATGTATATAGCTCGGGCCGGGTCTGAATCAATTTGTGACCGGACTGAACCGATAATAATCAGGACACTATACAAGGACCCATAACCGACCTGTCTGTTCCAGTTCTTGGAACTAGAACTGGCCCAATCGGTTAAGGACCATAGGGTCCATCGGGTTGGACTCGACCCATTAACAACCCTACTTGTGTGCTGAGACAATACGTGTAAAGAGATCATATTATATCATCTTATTTATAAGCCTATAATCGGATCGGATTCAAATCGAATTCAACAAAATCCACACCTCGATCTGATTATTAAAAATACACTCGAATCCGATCCGCGTCTGCTAAGATTTGAATAAAATATTGTATTTTATAAAATATAGTAATTAATAAAATTCTATTATTAATAAATAGAATATTGTTATTAATAAATATTGATAATTAAAATATTGTTAAATATTGCTAATTAATATTAAATAATAGGCCTTGCTAATTAATAAATACCGTAGTTAATGAATCATTGTTAATTAAATTATTTGAATTACTGTTAATTTTTCCAAACAAATTAATTAAAAATTACCTTTTCAATTTCTTTTTTCCCTATACAATAATTTACCTTTTGCAAGCCCTACGATGCAAGGCCCCTCTGCTAGTAAATATAATATAATATGTTAATTTAAACTTAATAGTGGTTAGATGCCCATCATAAAAATGTGAAATTTCAGCAAGGCTGCAATGATGTCACCTATTCCGATTACTCCACTTCTGAATAGTAAAAACTATACTGCACTCCACCTCAGAATTCTAAATTTCAGACCTACAACAATTCAAAATTTTAAATACCCCCACCTATAACACCAGTACCCGCTCACCCGTGTATTGACATCAATTCTGAGTTGACACCTCAAATTGTACGGTAGAATTATTTTTGTTGAGGTGGATTGAACAATAGAAACCCCGTAGATAACCCCTTCCACTCTCTCTCTCTCTCTCTCTCTCGCCATCTCATTTCTCCATAACCCTCCCTCCCTTCCTCCCCCCTCTCCCCTCTCTCTTTCCTGTCCTTTCCCCACCCTCTCTTTTAGGATATGTTTGGTTTGAAGAAAAAGATAGGGAAAAATATCAAAATCTATACAAGGTTTGTATAGGTTTTCTTGTCTTTCCTTTCATTTCTTTTCCCTGCTATTTCCTTGAAGGAAAATGTAGGGAAAGGTAGGAAACCTATTCAAACCTTGTATTGGTTTTCTGTCTTCCCCTTCCTTTCCCTACCTTTTCCTTCAAATCAAATATAGCCTTAATTTCATTCCTCTTATTTTTTCCTCCTCTTCCCTCTTCCTTTCTCCCTCCGTCTTTTCCATTCTCAAGCTGCGAACACCGAGAAGCCACCATTCATGTCCAATATCTTCTATTTTAGCATCTTTTCTATTCTCAAGCTGCAAGTACCGAGAACCGAGCAACAACAAACGATCCATCTTAGCGCCTCCACTCACACTACTATAGGTTTCTTTTTATTCAATGTCTTGCCGTTGACGTTTATCTTGTTCAATGTCTTGTTGCAGATGTTGCATATTTCTTGTTAGTTTTATTTTTAAAAGACATAGGCATGAAGCCATGAACAAAATTAACGCTGCAGGGCTCTTCTTCCTCTTCTTTCAATGCATCTGGCTATGTCAAGGTTTCCAAAGAAAATGAAAGTAATTGGTCGAATTCGAATTACCTTCTTTGTAATCGAATTTGAATTTGAATTTGAATATAAGCTGATTTGATTCAAATTCACTCAATTTACAGGTGTAGTCAGTTATCAGTTGGCATTACGGCGTCCCTCCCATAAAGGAGTTGTGAGTTCAAACAAACCCTTCTCTCACCCATGACAAAGTCTATACAAAACAAATAAACATTTTAGGAAAATCTATGAAATATGATATGGAAAGAGTTTTGATCAATCAAAACCCATCCATGAATTTTGATAAATAACACCTGATTCACTATCACATTTATGATTCTAGTTTATTGGTCAATTATTTTTCTAATATCATATCTTTTCCCATTATCATATTTCTCTTAGACAAGATTAGAAGGTATGGCACGAATAAAAATAATGAAGGCTGAGATCTTGAAAGTCCTACAGAATAGAATGAGTTAGATGTTTAAAAAAACACACATACACACAGGGGATTAAGAATCCAGATCCTAAATAACCTGCAAAACAGATTATAAATGTATTTGTTGTAGGAAGATTATAAGTATATTAGAACACAGAAATCTTATCTTATATATATATATATATATATATATATATATATATTGTTATTAATAAATATTGTAACTATTGTTATATTAAAAGTAATTAAAAATGTTATTAAAAGTATTGTTATTAATTATTTAATAAAATATTACAACTACTGACTATTATTGATAAATACTGTTAATTTAATTTAATTTTGGTAATTATTAATTTAAGGAATATTGTTAATAAATCATATTCATAAATTTAATATTTACTGTTATATTAAAAATAACTAAATAATATTATTAAAACTATCATTAATGATTATTTAATTAAATAGTATAATTACTTACTATTATTGATAAATATTGTTAATAACGTTTTGGCAACTGACGGTTCGACCATTCGGTTTGAATGGATGGCCCGTTCTGACAATAAAAATTACAAGCAAAAAATTATGGAACCATTCTAGCCACCGGTTTTGGGTCGACGGTTCGATCATTCGGTTCGAACAGATGGTCCATTCTGACAACAAAATTTATAGGCAAAAAATTGAGTTTGTGTGGTCCATTAAGTAGTATCATACATGTTATATCATTCGAGCGTGTGAGTCATATGACCCAAAAATGGAACCGTTATGGCCACTGGTTTTTGGGTTCATAGTTTGACCATTCGGTTCGAACAAACGACCCGTTCTGACAACTAAATATTACAAGCAAAAAATTATGGAACCGTTTTGGCCACCGATTTTCGGGTTGATGGTTAGATTGTTCGATTCGAATGAACAACCCATTCTAACAACAAAAATTACAGGCAACAAATTGAGTGTAAGATGTCCATTAAGTAGTATCATACATGTTATGTCATTCGAGCGTGTGACATACGACTCGAAAATGGAACCTTTCTGCCCACCGGTTTTTGGCTTGACGATTCGAACGAATGGCCCATTCTGACAACAACAATAAAAAAAAATAAAAAGCGGCAAAAAACCATTGAACAGATCAACAGGTTAACGGTTCGACCACTTGGGTCAATGGGTCATTGACCAATTCAATGGTTTTTAGCAAGGGACCGGGATTGGGGTAAAACAGAACTAATTGCTTGGACGGTTCCAAATTAAAAAAACGGACGACCCGTCCTGAAAAAAAAATTACACTTGTGAGGTCCATTAAGCAATACCATATGTGTCATGTCATTTGAACGTGTGACTCATACAACCCGAAAATGGAACCATTTCGGCCACCAGTTTTTGGGTCGACAGTTTGACTGTTCGATTCGAATTGATGGCCCATTCTGACAACAAAAATTAAAAAAAACAAAAAAAGACAAAAAATCATTAAATGAGTCAATAGGTCGAATGGTTCGACTACTCGGGTCAATGGGTCATTGATCGATTCAACGGTTTTTGGCCAGGGATTGGGTCAACGAATCAACGGTTCTGATGCAGCACAATCTGGGCACTCCTAGCTGGCTGAGGCTTGGCTCCTAGATGTGACGGACGACACCTGAGAGGAAGAGGAAGGTGAAGGGTTCCCGGGGAGCTCTCCCAGTGGGAATACTCCAATGGCTAAGTTAGAACTTTGAGGAAACTCAAAGAAGACACAAATAGTTAAGAGTGTTGAAAGTGTTAGCTTCAATACCTTTGTTTCGTGAGGGTCGGGGTCTTCTTATACTGGAGCTCAGTCACATCAGGCATAACCGCCACTGCCCTAGCCGTTACTGCCAGGGCTTGGGTGGTAGGTGCAGGCTGCTACTACAGGGTACGGACTCATCAGGCATGCCATGCTTTTCAAAGACGGCAGGCAGAACGCCGCCTAGCAAGGGATGCGGGCACTGCCACTGGATCTGGCAGGTATGGATGTCAGGCAAGTACGGTTGTCAGGCGGATCTCCCCTGTAGTCTGCCAAGTTGTTGTACACCCAACCACCTGGGACAGGTTTGCCCTGCACCAAGGTACCAAGGTACACCGAGGTGCTTTTATTGGAGGCGAGCCTTAAGCAAGTACGAACAAGAGTTTCAACGGTGCTGCCCCGAGGTGTTTCTCCCTCGGGACACTTAGCCAAAATCTGGGGTGCTCCCTTCTTAGGAAGGGAGAGCTCAGGGCCCCTCAAGAGGTGCTCGGGTCTCAAGGGGAGCTCGGGTCCCCTTGCACGGGGGGAGCTCGGGGAGCTCCGCCTTCAGGCTTGGGGTGAACTGGGCCTTGCTTCTCGGCGGGTTGTCACACCCATCGAGTCGTTTGGTCGGGCCTCGACAAGCTTGTTACGGCGAGTTGTGGCCAGGCTGTCGTGCTGAGTTGTCGCTTGTGCCATGTCATATACATGTGTCCCAATGCTACGAAGTTGGGCAAAATCACCCTACATCAATTGCCCCCTACTCCCCGTGCTAGGGGTTCCTACCCAACGCGGGAGTCCGCGATCTACCGGGTGGATTTGGCTTGGGTCCTGAGCTCTCGTATCTATCAGCTCATCGATTGGACCGGTTCTTTGTTTGGTTCTAGCAGGTGCAGCTCGGGTCACGTACGATCTATGCACAGACATCATGCAACTTATGGACTCCACGGATGTCAAAAAATGCGCTAAATCGATTTTGCCTCAAAGGTCGCACAACCGGTTTTCATGAGGACCAACAAATCATTTTGATCTCAACCGTTGATGCCCGCGTATAGTGGCTATAAATAATGAGGGTCCTAGCCATTTTCCTTCACCACAAATTCTCAACCGTAGTCTTGAGCTCGCATCTAAAGCCTCCAGCTCGGGTAAGTTCTTCCCAGTCCGGTCCATCTCTTTTTGGTGAGTCACCCTAGCTCTTCTTTGGTTTCATTGCTATGTCTTCCTTTGATAGTCAATTAGATGAGCCCAAGGTGCCCAAGGTGGGTACCTCGGCTCAAGGTAACCCTACTGGAGTCCAGTCCCCCGAGGCACGGGAGGCCTCAGGTAATTTGGCACCCACCTCTCACCGAGGTTGGATGCCGAACAGGTTCAAACCCTCCACCATGACCCTAGAGAGGCTCTACCACCTTATTCAGCAGTACAACCTGCCAAGGGAGTACACCTACAGTATATCTGCGGGTAACTTCCCATTGGAGCACAACCCTGATGAGGTCGTGATCTTCCAGGAGCATCTCATAGTTGGGCTGTGCCTTCCATTCCGTCCACTCATAGTGGAGGTCCTGAACCACCTCAATGTTACGATAGACCAGCTTCACCCGAACTCGGTATGTAACATGGTCGGAACCATCTCCCTCTGCTATGAGTATGTCCTTCCCCTTAACTTGGACATATTCTGTTCTATCCTCACCATCAAGAAGAGTGCATCATGTGTTCTCCCCGAGCACAGGAGGGCTTGCTACTTGTCTCCTCACCCTGGGTTCAAGTTGATGCATAAGCTTCCTAGCAAAATCCCGGCTTGGAAGCAGGACTACTTCGTAGTCTGGAACCCTGCGGGGTGGCCCTTCCCTACTCACTGGAGGTATCCAAGACCCTGGCATCATCCTCGACAAGAAGACCAGGGAGACATTCCAATCGTGGGCTGAGGTCGGTTGTAGTTTCAAGGATTACATCACCGAGAGTATTCTCATCCAAGACGGCTTGAGTTCGGGTAGGTAGTTAGTACCTTATTTTTTTGGCCTGTTCCTTTCCTTTACTCAAGTACTAATGCCGAGCTCTGTTGCAGGTCCCATGGAGGTAGACAAACTCAAGGGAGATTGGCTCTTCAAGCACATGAAGGGGAGGAAGAAGCAAGTTGCTAAGAGAGCCCATATCGAGTCACCGCCAGCCCCCACTCCCGAGCCCAAGCTTCTGTTGGCTCCAACTTCCGAGCCCAAGCTCCCTGGGGCTCCTCCGATTATTGACTTGGAAGAGTCCATACCACTTAGGGAGCTCGAGAACTCGGCTAAGCCCACTATGAAGGCAGCAGCTGAGCCAGAGGTTGCCACCGGGGCTGCTGATATAGCAACCGAAGTCTCCACTGAGCCCATTCATACAACCGAGATGACGGTCTCCAACTCGAGAAGCCCGGATGAGGGCCAAAGTATCTTAGTCCCCCAATGTGGCCTTCGAAAAAGCAAAGGGACCGTTTACAACAAGGAAATCTCGGTCTGGGCTGATATGCTCAACCCTGCTCAGCTCGGAGCCCGGGCTGCCACCCACACTATGGTGGTAAGTTCTCTTCTTTTTCCTTTTCTTTTATATATATGTTTCTTCGGTACTAACTTCCTTTGTCAGGAAAACTCTACCGTGCACGCCCTTGCTCTTCAGTCCAAGAGGAACCTGAAGCGGGCTCTGACCGCCGAGGAGTCTTCCCGCAGTGCCCATACCAATTTGTGGGCAGCTCACGAGCAAATCCACTGGTTGGAGAGAGGCACTAAGGCCCAGAGGGACATTATCACAGCACTGACACAGGAGAAGGATGAGCTAGCACACGAGAAGGACGTGCTGAGGGGCGAGGTGGAGGCCCTCAAAGCGGAGCTGGCACATGAGAAGGGTGCGCTGAGGGGCGAGCTGGATGCCATCAGGTGGAAGTGGAAGGCCTTAAGGAAGAGGACCCTCCTGCACGAAGTGGAGTTCCTTAAGGCGGACATCGAAGAGAAGACCGAGATCTTCACTCAAGCGGTAGAGGAGACGAAGATCAAGGCTGTCGTAGAGTACATCCAATCTGATAAATTCGATGCCGTTCTGGGGGAGGCCTATTGCAAGGGGTTCAAGCTCAGTAGGTGGCTGATAAGGCACACGTACATCGAGCTTGACACAAATGCCATCACCACCTCATGAATCACGGATGAAATAGCTCGTCAAGCCACAAAGGATCCAGACTCAGAGGAGGAGGATGGTGACTAAGAAGTGGACACCTCTAACCAGCCCGAAGCTCCTGAGGAGGTCTTGTGTGGAGATGAAGATCCCCCGAAGTGATTGTCCTTGTACTCTGAGCCTGCGAGCTCAGTCTTTGTGGTTGTTTTTCTTTTTGTCGAGCTCATTGTATGAAACTTGTTGACGAAATTGATCTTTCTTTTCCAAGTGATCTTTCTTTTTCAAGTGATCTTTCTTTTCCAAGTGTTGTTTGATCCGAGCTATCATGGTTGAGTGTGCGAAGTGATTTGACGTAGTAGGGCATAGTGAAGCACATGCCCGAACTGTCTTGTGGCGTACACCGAGGTGATTGACATAGCAAGGCACAATAAGGCATAGTAAGGCATATGCCCAAACCGTCTTGTGGCATACACCGAGGTGATTGACATAGTAAGGCACAGTAAGGCATAGTAAGGAATATGCCCGAATTGTCTTGTGGTTGTATGCCGAGGTGAGCTAAGCGTCGCGGAATCTGCTGGTCTGCTTGCACCGTCGATACATCATGTACTGTGGTGCTGAGCTCCTTGGTCAAATCAGTGTTTTAGCCCCTTAGAATTTGTTCGCGTCATAGAGGTGGCTAGGTTATTATGCTAGAGTCTGTTAGTTCGGCATTTTGGCCCTTGAGCCCTGAGAGACTCGTGGTCCGCTCTCGGAGTTTGCCCATGGCATAGAAGCGACTGGGTTTTATTGCACCGAGGTCTTTGTTAGCTCGGCATTTTGGCCCTTAAGCACTGAGAGTGACTCGTGGTCTACTCAGTTATTTATAGGTAATACTGCCTTAAGTTGACAATATTCCATGCCCGAGGTACTTGTTCCCCTTCCAGGGTTTTGAGCTCATACTTTCCTTCCCCGAGTACTCGCTTTACTTAATAGGGTCCTTCCCAGTTTGGACTGAGCTTGCCAACACCGGGCTTAGGCACCATAACCTACGGAGAGCCAGGTCGCCAACGCGGAGAGTCCGCTTTTTGACCCTGGTGTTATAGTACCGAGCTACCCTTTACTGGTAGGCTGCGGTCTTGATGTATGCGAGGTCTTGTACTTCTTCAACCAAGTTGAGGTTGATGCGTAGCTCATCTTCATTTGCCCTGTCATCATGCGCTTCTACTCTCAGTGAGGGAACTTCGATCTCTGCTGGAATGAATGCTTCGGTGGCGGTCTTTTCTGTGGTATGATAGACCCATAATACACTAGGCAGCTCGTCTTCCAATAGTCCTTTAGCTCAGTCTAGTCGCGCCTTTAGTCCGCAGAGAATAGCTCTGTTTGTGACTTTCGTCTGACCATTTGCCTGAGGGTGCACCACTAAGGTGAAGTTCTGCTGAATTCCCATGTCTCGACACCAGTTTTGGAATTTGATGTCTTCAAACTGCTTACCATTGTCTGAGATCAGTACCTAAGGTAATCCGAAACGACACACTATGTTCTTCCAAAAGAAGTTTTGTACATTCCGGGCGGTGATTGTTGCGAGAGGTTCAGCTTTGACCCACTTTGTGAAATAGTCAACTGCTACCACCATGAACCTCCTTTGTCCTGTAGCTGGTGGTGGCCCAAGTAAGTCAATCCCCCATTGTGCAAATGGCCATGGGCTAGTGAGGTACTTTAGGTCGGCGGCAGGTCGGTGGTGGATGTTGGCGTGCTTCTGACACTTGTCGCATTTTTTGATAAGCTTGGTTGCATTTGCCTTCATCGTTGGCCAGTAATACCCATATCGTAGTGCTTTCTGAGCGAGGTCTCTGCCCCCCAAGTGTCCACCGCATAGGCCCTCATGAGTATCACGGAGGACGAGCTCGACTTTAGAGGGTCGCAGGCAGCACAGGTAGGGGAGCGTGTAGGATCTTCGGTACAGTCGTTCGCCTATCATGACGTATTTGGCTGTCTGATGCTCTACCCTCCTGGCGGCATTATGATCAGTGGGGAGGGTCTCATGTAGTAGGAAGCTCGTGAGCGGATCAATCCAGCTCAGCTCTACTTGAACGATGGGAGCGATCTCCTCTGCCCCCCTGAGAATGCTAGGCCGAGACAAGTTCTCTATATACATAGTTCTCATGGTGTTATCAACAGTGCTGGCTAACCGGGATAGGGCATTGGCCTCAACATTCTCTGACCTCGGGATTCGCTGGATGAAGTGTGACCAGAAGTTGAGCAGAGCTCCTCTTACTTTGGCTAAGTATGCTACCATAGTTGGCTCGCGAGCTTCATACTCACCCATAACCTGATTGACCACGAGCTGGGAATCGTTGCAGACGACAACGTGTTTGGCTTTCACTTCCTTTGCTAGATCCAGCCCAGCTAGTAGCGCCTCATACTCTGCTTCATTGTTGGATGCCATGAACTCAAAGCGTACTGCGTACTCCAGTTTCACACCACTTGGCCCATATAGAACGATCTCAGCTCCGCTGCCCTACCGATTTGACGAGCCATCTACGTGAAGGATCTGGAGTTCCTCATCCCAGTTCACGCTTGGCCTAACTAGGATGGATGTCATGCTGGTTGCTACTTCACGGCGCTCGAGCTCAACCAGCCCAGGAACCCCGGGCTCACCCGCACTGAGGGCCTCGTGTTCCACTGGCCTGGGGACTTCGGAGCTAAAGGTGCATTCTGCGATGAAGTATGCTAAGGCCTGGGCCTTGATAGTAGTTCACGGCTTATACTGGAGTTCGTATTCGCTGAGCTCAATGGCCCACTTTGTCAGCCTTCCCGAGACCTCGGGCTTGAGTAATACTTGCCTCAGAGGTTTGTTGGTAAGGACAACGATGGTGTGAACTTGGAAGTATGGGTGGAGCTTTTAGGCTGCTATGACTAGTGCATAGGTTAACTTTTCTATCTCTGGGTACCTTGTCTCTGCTCCCTGCAACACTTTACTAACATAATAGACAGGTCGTTGGTCACTTGCCGAGAGGTATAGCTCTAAAACATCACCCTCTTCGGGTCGGGTTAAGATTGGGATGCTGGCGAGGTGCCCTTTGAGCTCGTCGAATGCGAGCTGGCATTCTTCGGTTCATTCGAAACCTTTGCTCTTTATGGCCTTAAAGAAGGGCAGGCAGTGATCTGCTGACTTGGACATGAAGCGGCTCAAGGTGGCCAATCGGCCATTCAACTTCTGAACCTCCTTTAATTTCCAAGGTGGTCTCATTTCTAGGATGGCTTTGATTTTGTCCGGGTTGGCCTCAATGCCTCGCCGGTTAATGATGTATCCTAGGAATTTACCCAAGGTGACACCGAAGACACACTTGTTTGGATTTAGTTTCATATTAAATCTACACAAAATTTCAAAAAGTAAATGTAAATCTTGTATTAATTCATGTGAAAATTGGGTTTTGACGACCATGTAATCTACATAACACTATACTTTTTTGCCAATTAATGGCTCAAACAGTTTGTTTACAAGTCTTTGAAAAGTGGCCCCAGCGTTTTTCAAGCTAAAGGGCATGACCTTGTAACAATACAGGCCGAACTCGGTTATGAAAGCAGTTTTATCTTCATTAGCTAGGTCCATCGTGATTTGATTGTAGTCCAAATAGGCGTTCAGGAAGCTCAACAATTTGTGCCCCGAGGTCGCGTCCACTAGACGGTCGATCCTAGGAAATGGAAAGCAGTCCTTTGGGCAAGCTCGGTTCAGGTCGGCGTAGTTGACGCGCATTCTTCATTTACCGTTGGTCTTTTTCACAAGAACGGGGTTGGCCACCCAACTCAGGTAATGAACCTCCCTGATAAAATTGGCTGCAAGGAGCTTCCTGACCTCCTCGTCGACTGCCCTCCGTCGCTCTGGGGCTAGGTTGTGTTTCTTCTATCTAACGGGCCTAACTACAGGATCAGTGTTTGAGCCTATGAGTTATAATGTTGGGGTCTATGCCGGGCATTTCTACCGTTGACCATGCAAAAACATCTAAATTTTTTATTAAGAAACTTACCAGTTGAGACCACAGGGGTTCCTCAATAGAAGAGCCAATCTGAAGTACCTGAGCTGGGTCCTCTGCCGAAGCCGGGATGGGGATGATCTCTTCAGTAGGTGCGGCTCGCTCCGCAAACTACTCCGTGGGTCGCTCTAGCTCAAGGTCGTCTGCTACCTTGGCCTTTCCTTTGAGGGCGGCTACGTAGCATTTGCAGGACTCGAGCTGATCACCTCGCGTCACCCTGACTCCAAAGTCTATAGGGAACTTCATCGCCAGATGATAGGTGGAGACTACTACTTGTAAGGCATGGGTGATGGGCCGACCCACTATTGTGTTGTACGAGGAAGGGGTCGCGACCACCAGGAACTCGTGGCTGAGTCTTACCACACCAGGAACTCTCCCTAAAGGTTTCACCTCCTCACTACTGAATCCTACAAGCGGAGTGTTTGTGGGCTTCAAGTTGCTTTCCTGGAGCTGAAGCTGATCGAAGGCTGCCTTGAAGAGTATATCTGCCGAGATGCCCGAGTCGACTAGGATGCGCCTGACCTCGAAGTCGTTGATCTTAATCTTTATGACGAGCACGTCATCATGGGGGTAACGGATCCCCCGCACATCGTCTTCAGTGAAGAAGATCGGTTCCTCTACCCTTGGCCGCTTTGGGGGGTTAAGCTCTTCCCTGGTGGCCTCGCGGGCTGATGATCGAGCTGATGTCGAAGTGCAGCCGCAACAATTGATCCTTCGACAATTACATGGATGGTCCCCTGGACTGGTCTCTCATCGGGAGGCTGCCTCTGCGGCTGTTCTGCTTGTCTACTGGACTCGGGAGTCTCTTTACTCTGCACCCCGTGCCGACCTGCTTTATTATTATTATTATTATGTTGTACAAAATTTCTCAGATATCCATGATGGATAAGTTCTTCTATCTCGTCGCCGAGGTTTTTACAATTTTCAATACTATGATCGTGATCTTTATGAAAACTACAATACAAGTTTTTATTCCTAACATTGGGATTGGCCTTAAGCCGAGGTGGCCACTTCACATATGGGGTGTCCTTGATAGCCATGAGGATCTCAACCCGTTTTGTGTTGAGGGGCGTATAATCCCTTTTTGTTGCCGAAGCTCGGAAAGGTTGAGTTGGCTTTGCCCCCCAAGCGTGGTCCTTCTTCTTCTTGCTGTCACTTGGAGTCGGGGGCTCCGGTTCCCTTTTTCTTTTTTCAAGGGCCTGGTCACCCTTTTGGTTAATCTCCTCATCTGTCCCTATGAATCGATATGCTAGTTCAAGGAACTCGGTCACAGTCTGGGGTTAGTTGATAACCACGTGCCATCTGAACTCCTTGTGGGTGATGCCCCGCTTGGCCGCAGTGAGTCAAACTGGCAGGGTCTAGGTCGGGTATCTGCAGGCAAGCGTCATTAAACTGCTTGATGTAATTTTGGATGGACTCTCCTTCCCTCTGGACTATGCTGAGGAGGCTTTCTTGGGTCCTCGGACACCTTTTACTAGTGACGAAGTGGGAGGTGAAGACCTGCACGAATTGTGCCCAACTCCTTATTGACCTGGCGCGAGGTTTCGGTACCAAGTGCGGGCTACTCCTTTGAAAGTGGTGGAGTAGGCCACGCACATGCAAGGCTTGCTCACTCTGGCCAGATGCATCTGGACTGAAGGGCGTCCACGTGGTCATTGGGATCGAAGGATCCATCGTACTTGTCCAGGGGGGAGGGAACTGAAAGAAGTGGTGTAGCTTTTACCTCGCTCGAACTCACCTCTACCTTGCCTCTGAGCTCGGGCAGGTCGCGGGTGACAGCTCGGCAAGCTCAGCGACGCCTTCGCTGCTTCTTAGCCGGCTCGGCGTTGGTGCTGCTAGCCTCGGTATTACTAAGCTCGATGGGCCTAGGGAAATGCTCAGACGGCTGTCGATAGCTGCGAATAGAGGGACCTTGTTCCAGGTCGCCGGCCAGCACTTTGAGTTGCGAGCGCTAAGGTGATATTGGCCTAACCGGCTGGGAGGCCCCCGACTTAACTGCAGGCTGTGAGGCAGGGGTAGGGGGTCTTTCCTTCCTTCCATGGGATGATACCGAGGTCTCTCCTCGGCGGGAAGGAAGTTCACTTCGGTGGTGAGGCTTGGTTGGCTGTGCAACTAGATGCCGAGGAGGGAGTGGAGGAAACTGTTGCTGATACTGATACTGGGAAACTTGGTGCAGCACTTGTTGCTGGTGGAATTGGAGTTGCTGGAACTGTTGCATCTGAGCCTGCATGACTCGCATGCACTGCATTAGATTCTCAAGCTGACCTTCGCTGGCCACCAGAGGGAGGATGGTGGATTCAGCAAAGGTTGTTCTGACTATAGAAGGTAATGGAACAGTCGAGGGTGCTACCGTCTGAGGCACATTCAGACTTGGAACCCCGTCTACAGAGAGGGGGATGGTGAACTGCCCGATGCAGACGGTGGGTAGCTGGGGTTGATCCTCAGAGGTGTTCCGACATCCGACGTTGCTAGAGGAAGCCATAGGTGTTGGTAATACTGATGAGTTCTTTGAAGAGAGTTGCATAGAAGTTAAAGGAAGGCCTTTTGAAGTGTTTCCCACAGACATCGCCAAATGATGCAGCACAATATGGGCACTCCTAGCTGGCTGAGGCTTGGCTCCTATCTGTGACGGACGGAACTTGAGAGGAAGAGGAAGGTGAAGGGTTCCCAGGGAGCTCTCCCAGCGGGAACACTCCGATGGCTAAGTTAGAACTCTGAGGAAACTCAAAAAAGACACAAAGAGTTAAGAGTGTTGAAAGTGCTATCTTCAATACCTTTGTTTCGTGAGGGTCGAGGTCTTCTTATACTGGAGCTCGGTCACATCAGGTGTAACCGCCACTACCCTAGCCATTACTGCCAGGGCTGGGGTGTTAGGTGTAGGCTGCTGCTACAGGTTGCTACAACAGGGTACGAACTCATCAGGTGTGCCATGCTTTTTAGAGACGGAAGGCAGAACGCCACCTGGCTAGGGATGCGGGCACTACCACTGGATCCGGCAGGTACGGATGTCTGGAAGGTACGATTACCAGGCGGATCTCCCCTGTAGTCTGCTGAGCTACTGTACACCAAACCACCTGGGGCAGGTTTGCCCTGCACCGAGGTACCGAGGTACGCCGAGGTGCTCGCACTGGAGGCGAGCCTTAAGCAAGTATGAACAAGAGTTTCGACGGTGCTGCCCTGAGGTGTTTCTCCTTCGGGACACTTAGCCAAAATTTGGGGTGCTCCCTTCTTAGGAAGGGGAGAGCTCAGGTCTCAAGGGGAGCTCGGGTCCCCTTGCACGGGGGGAGCTTGGGGAGCTCCACCTTCAAGCTTGGAGCGAACTAGGCCTTGCTTCTCGGTGGGTTGTCACACCTACCGAGTCGTTTGGTCGGGCCTCGACGAGCTTGTTACGCCAAGTTGTGGCTAGGCTGTCGTGCTGAGTTATCTATTGTGCCAGGTCATATACATATGTCCCTGTGCTACGAGGTCGGGCCGAATCACCCTACATCAGATTCCATTCCAACCCCTGTATATAATTACATCAAATTGTTAAATGTTTCAAAATCTAGTTGTTACTGATAGCATCAAACCCATAAAAATTTCTATATTGTAGATAATCTGACACCAAAGATAAATGGAAGATAAATGTGCATTCATTATGTAATATGAAAACAAAAAGTGTATAAGAAAAACTGAATAAACAATGAATTCAACAGAATGTAAACATTACCCCGGTCCTCCATCTTGCTTGTGTCTATTAAAACCAAATTGTCCTACATGTACTAAATGGCAAATGTGAATTAATTTAAAAAGTTCATGCATTTAATATCTAAGGATTTTTTTGAGGTGTAAAACGGCTCGTGCAAAGTGTGGGCCATCCTGGACCGTGCCGCCCTTCCCAGGGATAATTTGGGAGATCAGCCCAGCATGGCCCATATCCCAAGCCCGTGTAGGCCCATGTTGTGCCATGCCATGCCGCGGGCTTGAGCTGGGAGGGTTGTAGGCCATGTCGGGTTGAGCCACAGGCCGGGCCTTTGACGTGGGCCGAACTGTGATAGATTTTTTTTTGTTTTTTTTTGACACTTTTTTATTTCTTTGCTATGTAAAACTAAAATATTTAACTTTGAGAACTATTTGAAAAAATAAGAAATCTAACAAAGAAATGAAAAAAAAAATACTTAACCAAATAAGAAGTCAAAGAGACAAAGACTCAAAGTGAATAACAAATTTGAAGAAAAATAGGAATTTTATTTCATTTAAATTTGAATGATATAAAGCATACAATGGTTGGATGAATGAAAAATGAAAAATGGAAAATGGAATAAATTAATAAAATATAAAAAATGATGTTATTATAAAATATCAAATAAATTAAATAAAATTAAAACAAAATTTACAATAATTTGAAAAAAAACTATACAACTATTGAGTATACAAAAAATATTGACTTCATCATTTTCTCCTATTGTTCTTGACTTTGATCATTGTAGGAATTGAAAATGGTGGGTGATAGGGCTATTTATAGGAATTGTTGAATTGGTGTGATGAGAATGGTGGAGGATAGGGCTATTTATAGGAATTGAAAATATTTCAATTGGCCAAGATACCCTAAAAGTTAGTCGTTTTAGGTTGTTGGGAGGGGTATTTTGGTTATTGTAAAGCTATTAATCACTTTACCCAAAATGCCCCTGAACTACTTGTTATATTGTTGTTGGGGGCATTTGTATCATCTCCCCCTCCCCCCAAACCAAAATACATAAATACTCCCTATATAGTTGTTTATAGCTATTGGGGGGTATTTCTATAAAAAAAAAAGCCCCTATATAGCTAAGGGCCTACGGATCGTACCTTGGGCTAGGCTGTTCCAACACGTGGGCCACAGGAGTCATAACACGCACAATCGTACCCTATCATGCTGGCCTAGACCATCGTGCCAAGCTTGGCACAACCCGCATGCCATTGTGCCCTGCCAGGCCACAGGCGGCACGACCCGATTTACACCTCTAAGGATTTTATGGATAAATAAAGGGATATTATCTAAAACCATGATTTTCAAAACTTGATCGGACTAAATGGTCAGACCGAAAAAATCAAGAAACAGTCGTTGATCGGTTCAAATTTTCCCCAAAACTAGAATTTTGCCAAAAAAACGTTGATTTGATCAGCAAACCGCTGACCCAGGCAATTGAACCGTTTGAACCGTTCAACAGTTTTGACTGTTTTTTATTTTTTTTATTTTTTTATTTTTTTTGTCAGAACGGGCCATCCATTTAGTTCGAACGGTCAAACTGTTTGACTCAGTCCATTGACCTTAAAAAATAAATGGTTTTATCAAATTTACCAAAATATCCCTCTAAATATCCCTATTAGATATCAAGATTTTGGGAGAAGTATTATTCATCTTCAATTCCTCCTCATCCAACTGAACCAGAGGCACTATCATCCGGCAATGCTCCTGTTTCCTTCACCAATCTGCAACCTCAGACTCTAGTCATCCTCTCCATAAGAACATCCAAAATACGGTACTCCTTGGTGGTGATCCACATTCCCACAATATGTAGGATTAAGCTTAAGTCTTCTTGAAAATGAACTACAACAAATCATCATCAAGCATAGCTCTTGTCCCTTTTTGTCAAGATAATCATTAATATTTGGATCAATGAAATAGAGAACTTAATTGCTGGGGATGTTTTAACTGCTATTGAGTTTATTTCAGCAAATAGACACGAATCACAGATATCAAGTTGCACTAACAAAAAATAAATGGCTAGTGTCTTCATTCTTCACCATCTCAATGAACCTTCATGTAAACTGGCCAACCAATTAATTGATGAACCACCCGGTGAATCACCCATTTCGATCTGCTCATCATCCATTCCAATCTTCAATCTGCATCAATAAAGAAAACAAAGGAGGTCCGAGACACTAGCCCATGGAAGCAAAGTGCAACATGGAACTGCTTAATCCGAACTGGGCTAACTGGGAGGCTCTATGCTCTTCCATCACTTAGCTGCCTTTTTCGTGTGTTTTAAAAACAAGTCAAGTGCCCTTTTATAACAACGTCTGTAGAGTAGCACGGAGTGCATCTAAACCAATAACCCAATCTTTTTGTTGATGTATGAAGTTAATACAAAGTTCATAACCATAGAAAATAACCTCACCATCAAGTGCAACTGCAATTGTGGTTTTTGCTCTTGCTTTTCCTCTTTTTCTTTCTTTTAGTCATTTTTAAGTTTCTCTTACTCTTTCTTTAAGTATTTTGAGTTTTCACAATAGTGACAAACTACACTTCTTATCTTGAATTTGTTCCATGATTTATCACAATCTCCTTCGCTTTTCACTAAGTTATTTATCCGGATAAATACAGTTACTTGGTTAAGTTTTTCTTGGGAAACACTTATTCGGGTAAGTGTATTTATCCATGTTTTTTTGTTTCTCATGTAAATAAGGCAATGACCATTTTATCCATAAAAAAACCCATCATTAAAAAAGGCGTTTTTGTCCCATTCAAGTGTTGGCAACTTCCCCCTAGAAAAATAAACTTTCCCTGATCCTCACATAAATCTGAAAAAAGAACATGAGATTCTTGGTCAATGGGAACCAAAATCACATTGACCAACCTCTCTCAAAATCCAAAAAAAGAATGCCCCCTTCTTCCCTAGTTTGTGTGGCAAGCACTTTCGAATGTAAAGAACCCAAAGATTTTTCCTCTTGCTTCTTCATTTGATAGTAACTCCACTACTTAAAAGATTCATTGTTATAACTCCACTAGGTACCAAGTTCCCAACTATTTGGTAGTAAATAAGCAACAAAAATGCTTGCATCACATCATCAAGCCTCATCTTCATTAATGTAGTGAGCTAATTTATAATACTTTGCATCTCATTGAAATGTCTTATAATGGAAGACCTTTCTTTCTATTTTTAAGTTCATAAGCTTCCTAGTTAAGAAATCTTTTTTGTTAGTTGTCTTCTATCCATACAATCCTTCCAATTTCTTCCACGTTAAATAAATGAAGTCTTTGCAATTTCTGAACACTCAAGAGCTTTGCAGTCAAACTTTTTCCAATCATTATTAGATTTTTTTTATTTACCCTTATGACCTTCAAATGCATACAAGCTAATCATTCTACTTAAACCCATTTCCGTGATTTACACATAAAATATTAGAATCAATAGCTTTGATGCCACTTTATTGGGATTAATAATACTCTTGTGTGCAAGATGAAATGCAAGCAAACACAATAGAATATACTTAATGAGACAAATAGTGAAAACACAATAAGAACAAAATACACCAAAGGATTTAACCATAGGACCAAAGTATAACAACTTCTACTATCAACAATAATAATGGGGTAAAATAGTCTTTCTAACAACAACTGGAGGTATTCACATCAAAAGATATTGGATATCTTAGATAATAACCAGTGTTTTTGAACCGTTATTGACTTAGACGATTAAACTGTTTAGCCCAAAACGGTTCTATTTCACCCTTAATTCATTCCTAGACCAAAAACCATTAATTTGATCAGCAATCCATTGACCCAGGTAATCGACCCATCAATCCAAACAATGGTTTTTCACTATTTTTTATTTTAATTATTTTTTTACTTTTTTTTTAATTAGAACAAGCTGTCTGTTCGAATCAAACGGTCAAACTGCTGACCTGGAAGGTGGCTAAAGCAGTTTCGGTTCTGGGTCGATTTTTAAAATATTAATAATAACAAAAATTTTAGTAACAGTAGCTACAAGATAAAATTGAGAATTCACACCAAATACGATGAAAAACCAAAGATGAGTGGTGGATTGATGGTCACGAACCCAGCAAGAAGATAAATCTTTCTCTGGCAAAGAAGAATAGTTTGCACCAACATCTCATCTTTTCTTTTTTTTCCTCTCAAGGATGAATTGCCATTAAGATGCATGTGTCAGTACAATCGGTCCCCAGCTTTTGTAACTACCCTTGTTGCACAATAGTGACACCAAGGTTGAAAGTTCGGTCCTACACGTGTACACTCTCCGATTTTGAACTCACCCCTTGGCGCACAACATTAGTATGCAATAATTATTTACTAAACTACTTTAATTCAATTGAAAAAATTTTGCCTTCCCTTTTTCTTCCAATGTTTTCGAACCACCATTGGCCCAGATCGTTAAACCGTTTGACTCGAGAACTGTTCAGGTAATTAATTCCATTTTACCCCCAAACTCAGTCCTTGGCCAAAAACTATTGAATTGGTCAATGACCCATTGACCCAAGTGATCAAACCGTCAACCTTTGAACTGAATGGTCAAATCGTCAACTTAGAAACCAATGACTAGAATGGTTCCAGTTCTGGATCGTTTTTTTAAAACATTGCTTTTTCCTACCCTCCCCTTCTCTCCCTTTCATTGAAGAAAGTACTGTACCTCTTCATTGCAAAGGAAAAAAGGATGAGTGTAAAGAGAAAAATACACGTTGTACTTACATACATGGGATAAATATATAGAAGGTTGGATGAGCTCAGGTTGGGTTGGGCCAGATTCCGTCTGGGTTTGGAATATCCAAGGCTTCATTCGAAGCTCAACCAAGGCGAGGTAAGCCAACTTTTCAATCCTTAGCCCAGCCAAGAGCTCAAAAATCTAATGCCTGTTTGTGTGTGTGATTCTTGTCTGATCGATTCAGTTAGAAAATAACAGGAAATAAAGACAAGAACTCGGAACAAAAACACCAAAAACAACTCCACGTATTGTCAATGAAATAAACGAATTTGCATCTGCTTCATCAAAACATGATGGGGAAAATGGAAGGTAGACAGGTCATCAAGGTACAAAAGAAAGGCGGTGAAAGGAAAAAGAGTGAAAGTTTTACTTAACAAAACCTTATATTTATTGTCACATAAAGCACACAAACTAGAGTGAAAGAATGCATGTTTAAAGATAAACTCTCTACAGAGACTTGAGAGCTATTTACAGGTCCCATAAACTTATATTTCATCTATGGGCATAGAAACATCATTTTCTGCCCCCAAAACAGCAGCAACTCTGAAAAAGACAAGGAAATAATCAAATAAATGAGAAGATGTTCAAGAACAATAGAAGCCAGAAAAAAGAGCTAATGGAAGTAAGAAACCCACATACCACGGAAATGTCCTTGTCTTGCTTAAGGCGACCATTGGAGTAAGATGATTCAGTTGAAATGACTGGTACCTTTGCTGCCCCACTCTGTTTCTCCTCCCTCACTTTGTTGAAGATGTGGGTATAACCATCAGCTGATGCAGGGTTGTTCTCATCCCAGTCACCAAATTTTGGTACAGCAGGCCCTCTTTCAAACTGCCACATAGGAAATAACATCATACTCTTACTCAACAGAGAAAATCCATAGTATATCAGTTCTTCCCCACCTTAGAGAATCACCTAAGCAAGCAAGAATAGCACAGAATCACTTTAAGCAATAGTAGCACTTAGACACTTTACCAAGCTCATAGATAATATAATCAATGCTATTAAAAAAGATTCAAGACTGAGCACAAAAAGGGTTTTCCAAGTGCACTAGGCAACTTATAATAAGGCCAACTAAGTAGCGAAAGACTTGAAAAAACAGGGAAAAAAACTGAAGCTCACACTGCACAAAGCACAAACATTCATGCATGTCTCTATATAGTACATATTTGTGCATGTCTATTTATGTATTCAAGCTTCTGAGAAAAATGGGATCAAGAGAAGTTTACAGTTTCATCACCACGAGGTCTCAGTCGTGATCTTCCAGGGGTTGCGGGAGCCAAACCATGCCCATGATCAGACTTTTTTTCCCAGGAAGGAGAAGATACACCAGTTTTGTTTGCAGCCTTTGCCTGGTAGTGTGGATGGAGCGGAGACTGTTCAACACTCCTGTCAGACCCACCAACTGGTCTGCTAACCTTTTTGGGGGTTTCACCAGAACTTACCCCACGATCACCAGCATGTTGATGAGGCAAGTCAGCAGCTCTTCGACCTTCAGTTTCATGATGTTCTGGAGATTCAGTTACTTTCCTGGCATCAGCATCTTCCTTGCTTGACCGGTGCTCATGCTTTGGCTTTTCATCTCCTGGTCCCTCTAATTCAGCTCCTGTCCTGGAGGGAAGATCTGCTCGAACAGGTGGTGTATCAGAAAATAGATCTGGGTTCTCCTGAGGATCATTTGGATTTATGATTTTCCCAGTACTTCTTCCCTTCCGTGCCTTGTCAAAATAAGCCGTGTAAGGTACATTCCCTTCACTTTCCCAGTTGCCAAATTTAGGCACATTTGAGCGTTGCTGTCAAAACATCATTACTGTCATTATTTCTACTGAGGATTGGTAAAATAAATAACATCAGATTCCATCTTTATGTTTGACATACCCCAGCTTTAGAAAATGTCAAAAAAGCTTGCAATTTGGAATCCATTGCCCAATTATAAAATTGTTCACTAAAGTTAGTTCATTTATCTGACTACGATAAGACAAAAATTGTGCTTGAATAAACATTATGTGCAAATATAATGTTTAACTGAAGCAAATACTAATTAGTTTTACATGTATGTTTCCCTTTTAAAAATAATGTTATAGCTCAGATAGCTGGCATCTCAGAAACCACCAAATGCCTAAGTGGCAGAACAATAACCAATTTGTGAAGTACCTTGGGTATAAGTATAACCTGAAGATATAATGAATGGGCCTCGAATTATGAATCAACTTCAAAAGGTAATGTTTTGTCTAATACATGCTTCCAATGATTTATTAAATATCTAATTCTTTCTATACCTCTATGATATTGCTTCAACATAAGAAAATTTAAAGGATTAAATAACAAGAAAAGAAAAATGACATCAAAACAATCATATTTGGATTTTGGAACAATTGATATGTCTCGGTCCTTGCAGAGGCCCTCATGGTTATGTAATGATATTGAAAGATCATGATATGTTGTTCAAGTATCTAGCTTTTATGTACAAAATACAGAACCATGGAAGCAAGACCAATGAGAGTGCACGATCCTACTGCATATACAATGCTTTTCTAAATCAACAAATCAAGCCTCCAATCAAATACAGTTAAGTGCAAGTAAAGTCGTTACAATGACTACCATTTTTTACTAAGGCTGCATTTATTTCAATTGAAAATGGGGCAGGAAGAAAATGGTACAACACAGAACCAAAGGCAAGGTTGCAAAAACAAGCACGAACTTCGAGAGGGGTTCATATTTCTCAAGTTGCAAAGCTTCCAAGATGGAGGTGCTTTTATTGGTGGTTTCACCAAATGGAAAGAAATCAAATAGCAGGGAAGAAGGAAGAAAAGAAACCAGAGAGAACAGGGAGAATAATGGACAGAATCATACTACCACAAAACAACTTGAAAATAGTGTCTTATCAAACCCAAGATGGACAATGGAGTCTCGCCACCCCTTAAGCACAAGTTGCAAAGTTAAAAATTGGGTTCATTAATTTCTCAAAAAGGGCCATATGATGACTTTTTATAGTGACAAATGAGTTGTTCCTTTGGGCAAAACCATAGCTTAAAAAGAAAGACAGCAGCTATAAGATATTCCTCTATAATATTCTTCTTTTAAATTTCCTCTACAAAGGATAAAAATGGTCGACTAGACCACAAACTAAGCTAGTGAGGGCTTGCATATTTTGGTCTCTGGTGGGTGAATTTAAGGCCTATGGGCTTGATTGCATCACAAGTTGTTTTACTTCTTGCTCTTATCAAACTAAACACAACTTATATGGAAACACGGTAAGCAATAGACAGTACAAACAAACCATTGTTGACCACAAATAATTTTTGACAACTCTTGTTACTAACATTGGTCCCTGGTGGATGGACTTCCAGATGGTATCCATTTGCAACTCTAAAATCACATTGGAAGACTTGGAGACCCCGGCCACAAGGGGAGTCCTAGTTTGATACAAGGAGTTCAATCACTTTGATTTTGATCACCACACTCTCAGCCCTAGTTAGCATGTTTTTGTTCGTGTTTATGTTTTGATTTGCTACTGTTTTAACTGTCAAAACTGGCTAAATCTATTCAGCTCATAAACTTTAAATTGGTACTTGAAATGGATCACCAAACCGTAGGCTGATTGGACCTAGAATGGATCCAATTTGTTGAGCTGACTCTAGGGTTCATCGCTTACTGTTAACAGCCCATGAACATCACTATTTAGTGATCTAAATCTTATTTGAGTCAAGCGTTTGATGGACCAATCCATGGATCAATTCAAACCTTTCTTAGAAAACAAACTAGTTAGGTTAAAGCAAGATCAACCCAAGCGGTTATGAGTTGGATAATGGGCTCAACTACTTTTTATAGTTGGGCCTATAATCTAATTACCTATATTTAAGTAAAACAATCAAACATTGGGCTGATAATGTGTTAACCTAAACAGGTTTGGACTTCTAAAGCTTTGCTTGTTAGTTTACTTGTATCGGATACTTCTTTGCTCTGTGATTGTGAATCCAACATATAGGCCATAAGTGCTTGGCCAATGTTCATACTTAAGTGGCTCTCTACACCCATCATGGTTGAATGCACATCGTTACCATGATATTTATCAGATCATTGAATCATCCCCTGGATTGTGGGTCCCTCTGTTTCTCTCCAAAGAAGGGAACCCTGCAGTAACCTTAATCCGTGGGACCCACATAAAATCTAACTTCATCAATTCAGTGGGCACCACCTTGGTAAGACATAAGAACTGAAGTTAGGGACTGCTAAAACATCAGTTCCCTCATGAATAATATAAGTGTATGATGATAGGGATCAACATTAGATGTTATCTCTAAAGGCCTTCCATCATTGGTGTGAAAATGCACAAAAACAATAAGCAAAGATGCATCATAAAATTGGGCTATCTGCTTTACTACAGATGCCAGTTGGATCATCTCATATGACGATAGAGGTGTCATAGACTAATGGAAGGGACCTATCCTAAAATGGAAGGCCCTCTCACAGTATATTGGGGCTCCTAATATGATGATTTAGTACTTACAAATTAGAAAAGTTTACTCTAAAATGGCCATGGATCTTGTCTAATGGAGGCCAAAGAGGAAGCTCAAAAGACATGAGAGAATTCATCATGGACCTTATTATATCTATCAAAAAAAAATTCATCATGTACCTTATCTTAAAAGATTGATAAGGTATCACCCAAAAGGCACCAAAAAATCCTGGTGAAAGAGATAATTCTATCTAGAGATAGTTTGACAAAATCACCTCATGTAAGGTGATATTGGATAGTCTTAAAACAATGTATGAGAAGTGGAATCATTCTACTCGCCAAAAGGCTTCCAAACTGTTGATGACAACTAAGTTGTCAGAGAACCATCTGGTTCATGACCATGTCATGAAAATGGTAAGGTTTTATCAATGAACTGAAGGCTTTGGGCAGTAAGTTAGATGATGACACTAAGATTGATGCTATCCTCAACTCTCTACCCACCTCCTTCAATCAGTTCGTTCTGAACAACAAGATGAACAAGTTAAAAGCTAACTTGCAACATGCTGAGGAATTGATAAAGGAAAAGTCAGTAGTCATGCTTGTTGGAGGTGACAAGTCTAGCAAGAAGAAAACAAAAGCAAGAAAAAACCTCAAAAGAAAGTTGACAAGCGTAAGAAGCAGAAGAGGAACAAGTCATCATATGAACGTCACTTCTACAAGTAGGTTGACATTGAAGATGAACTATCCTCAGTACTTAGACTCCTTAAGAAGAAGGAAGGTATGTTTGAAACTTAGATCATAGAGACCAATATGTTGGTGACTTCTACACCCTAGTGTATTAACTTTGGGGCTTCTACTCATACATATAATACTTTGCGGGGGTCCAAGGAAAGCAGAAGGTTGAGTGATGATGAGGTCATTCTTTACATGGGGACATTTGTAACCATTACAACTACTATTATAGGAACAATAGTTTTCGGTTTTAGGGAAGGTTTCCTAGTACTTGAAGATTGTCTTTATGTACCCTAGTTTAAGAGGAATTTGATTTCAATTTCTAAGTTATGTAATGTTATGCAGGAGAGAAGAATGAAAGAAGAGAGAAAAGAGAGAGAGGAAGAGAGAAGAGAGAACTGAAAGCTCAAAAGATACTGCTGGCGGCATAGCTATTTAATATATATACTAGGGCGACAGCAACTAAAATAAAAAAGGAGTAAAAGTACAATAGTACCCCTGCGGTACTATACATAGGAAAAAAAAGCAGCTGTTAACATGTAACAATGGTCATTTTATATTATTCAACAATAAAATTACAATTAAATTGAATAACAAGTTCCTTGCACATGAAGAACTTGAAAATAATCTCTAGCACTCCATCCTTCCCTAGAGATAAATGTGATCGAAACAATTTCAAAACAAATCCCTATGAAAAGAACATGTGAAACAATTAACCTTACTTACCCGTGGCATTATCAACTTAGTCACATCAACATAGAATGTATCACAAGATTTATTAAGGATGGTCCTTTGGATTTTCTCATAGTAGAAAATCTACCAACTTATAAGCCTTGCCTAGAAGGAAAGATGACAAAACGACCATTCACCAGTAAACCCGAAAGAAGTACAGGCACATTTGACTTAATACATATAAATGTATGTGGTCCCTTGAATGTTATAACACATAATCGCATTCTTACTTTATAATCTTTACCAATGACTATTCTCGATATGGGTACATGTACCTATTTAAACATAAGTTTGAATCATTTGAAAAGTTCAAAAAATTCAGACATGAAGTCGAGAAACAGTTAAGGAAACAAATCAAAGTACTAAGATCTGATCGAGGTGGAGAATCTCTCTCTAACAAATTCAATGACTACCTAAGGGATAATGAGATCATTTCACAATTCTCCTCCTACCACACCATAATTAAATGGTATGTTCGAGAGAAGAAATCAAACTTTATTAGATATGGTCCAATCATTCATCGTCTACTTAGAGTTACCCATATCCTTTTGGAAACATGCATTAAAGACTATTACATATGTGTTGAACCAAATTCTAGCCAAGTCAATTCCCAAGACTCTATATGAGTTTTGGACTAGCAAGAAACCAAGCGTTAGACACTTCAAAGTTCAAAATATGGGGTTGTCTAGCACACGTAAAAAAATATAAGTGTTGACAAAAGGTATTTGTTAATTGAAATGCCCATTTCCTTGAAGATGATTACATCTTGAACAATCATCATCAAGAAGTTCTTGATGAGGAGAGCTCTGATGTAGTGGGAGAAGTCCCACAAGTTCCAGGTACAAACACCCAACCAAGAAAATCTACCTGGGTGCCTAGATCTCCTATTTGTTATGGCTACAATCAAGAGACTTGATGGAAACTAAGGATAGTGAGGAAGATCCCTTGACTTACACGGAATCTATGTTAAACATAGACTCTTTGAAGTAGGTAAATGCCATGAAAGCTAAGATGGACTCAATGAATACCAATAAAGTCAAGATTGTTATAGAATCACCCTTTAGGGTAAAAGCAATTAATTGCAAATGAATCTTTAAAAGGAAGAAGGGCCCTGATGAAAGGTTGAAACCTACAAAGATCATCTTGTAATGAATGGTTACACTCAGAAAGGATTTGGTTATGAGGAAACCTTCTCATCCATGACCATGCTAAATTCCATCAGAATAGTATTGGCAATAGTTGTATACTATGTTGCAAAATCTAGCAAATGGATGTCAGAACTGCAATCCTATATAGAAATCTTACAAAAGATATCTATATGCAACAATTAGAAGGCTTTTTTGGTAAAGGTCAAGAGCACATGGTGTGTAAGCTCAATAAATCCATCTATGGGCTAAAACAACTTCAAGAAGTTAGAACATCCAATTTGACTCAACTATCAAACAATTTGATTTTGAGCAAAATCTGGATGAACCCCATATTTATAGAAATACAGTGGGAAGAAAGGTTGTATTATTGGTATTTTATGTAGACGACATTTTGCTCATTGGAAATGATACATGAACATTGTCCTTAGTGAAGGTATGACTTTCAAAGCAATTATCCATGAAAGATTTTAGAAAAGCCTCATATATCTTGGAACTTTGACTCTATAGAGATAGATAAAAGAAATCAATTGGGTTATCACAACCTATGACATCGACAAAATCATTAAGGGGTTCAACATGCAGGACTCCAAGAAAGGATTTATCCCTTTTAAACACAAAGTCACTCTCCAAGGACAAGTTACCTAAGACTCCTGAAGAGATCAAAGATGTGAAAACATGGTACCAGAGCAACTTTTCCTGGATTAGAAGCAATTCGATCAAGCTTTTTTCTCCAATTTTTTCAGTTCCTCTCTTTTGTGAATCGAACTTGTCAAGTGATGCATCAGACTGATCTGGAGGGAGTTTTTGTGTAGTTCTTCTCTTCGCTCTTGGTCGTGTGCCAAGAAACCATTGAAGGAAGGGAAGTTAGATGTTGTGAAGGTGATTCTTGCATTTTCCTATGGATCATGTGATCCTTTTGCACCTAAGTGAGTTATGGAGATTTGAATGACCTGTAATTGCTGTGAAATTTTTTTCTCAGTCTTGTGGATTGTGTGATCCTTTTTTGTGCCCAAATAACTAGGTTGTGTAGGTCTAAATGACCTATGACTATGTGACAGCAGTTCTCTACCTTTTCTTTTGGGGATTACAGTAGTTGTGCAACCAAGAAAACTGATGAAGGGGTACTTATAAGGGCAGTTTAGTTCTGAAATTGATCTTGTTTCATCTCCAAAATTGATTCAGCAGTGTCAATGTGGAAGTGAATGTTTTTTGTGTGTGCACCAAAGGGAATGGTTATATAGTGCTATTTGTGTGAGGACAAGTTTCTATAGGACTGTTTTTTTACTGAACTGGGACTAAACTGGGACTGAACTGTGAAATCAGACCTTTATATCATGTCTTTTGAGGATTCTATTGTGTCTAGTGGGTCCTCCAGTCAAAGTGGAGTGAGTGGAGAATTTGACATGATTTTCCCTATGGCTGTGATACCGTTCAATGGTCTCAATTACCTGGAATGATCTAGGGGAATTAAACTTTACATAACTTCCAAGGGGAAAGTGGGTTATATTAATAGTAAAGCCAAAGAACCGAAGTCTGGGGTGTAGAACATGATAGGTTGAACTAGGAAAACAACATGGAGATGTCATGGCTGTTACTATCTATGCTGCCTCAAGTAAGGAAGGCATTCATGTGGGCTGAAACGACTTATGAAATTTGGGAACAAGTAATCTCTAACTATTTAGAGCAATGACATTATGCCAAAATCTATCAGTTGCAAGCTGCTTCCTCAACTTGTAAACAGGGGAAAAAGAGTATCTCAGCATACTATTTTGACTTGACCTCAATTTGGAAAGAACTGGACCAGTATCAAAACATAGACTGGAAGTGTGATGCAGATGTTAAGGCCTACAAGTCTTTGGTTTCCCAACAATGGATTTTTGCCTTTCTCTTGGGCTGAACCCTATATATGAGTCTCTTAAAGTTCAGATATTGGGAAAGTAAAGATCTTCCATCAATGTAAGAAGTGTATGCCCTAGTACAGTCCGAACAAAGCAGGCAAAATGTGATGAATAATTCTGAGGGGAGCAAAATGCCTTGGCAACTAAAGGGAGTGTGGTTGTAGGAGGTAGTAATTATTTTAAGAAGGGTAACTTTTAGAAGAAAGTTGATGATAAAGATAAGTTATGGTGTACTCATTGTCAAAAGTCTAGACATACTCGGGATACTTGTTGGGAACTTCATGGGAAGCCATAATGGATCTAGAAACTGAGTAAAAAATCAAATCAGAATAAGAAACAGGGACAACAAGGTCAGAAGAAGTTTAATGCAACAAACTTGGCCTCTTAGGAGTCTCAACCATTTACAACTATCTTGAGCTAGGATTGCCTCTCCGTGACTAATCCCCGAGAAGATATCATTAATTCTTTCCATGACCATTTGGAATTGTATGGGAGGGCAATCTGCCAAATGGATTCTGCTCCTCCTGCCTCGACTTCCTTTTCGTCTACTTCAAGTAATGGTAATTTTTCCACAACCTTCCATGTGTCCTCTCAACCCTCAGATTCCCCTTGGAAAATAGACTCTAGAGCCTCGAAACATATGATGGGTAAGTCAAATTCTTTTTAATCCTATCATCTTTTATTTAGCAGGGACAAAGTGAGACTGGCTGATGGTTCCTTTTCCACCATAGCTAGTCAAGGAACCATATCCCTTCTTTTGGACTTACCCTTTTCTAATGTGTTACATGTTCCAAAACTGTCTATAGACTTGTTTTCTATTAGTAGTATTACAAACTCATTAAATTGCTTGGTAACCTTTTTCCCTTCTTCTTGTATGATGCAGAATTTGACCTTGAGGAAGATGATTGGTAGATGTTGTATGGTGGATGGTCTTTACATGCTGGAGAATAAAGCTAGCCTTGCAATTATTAAGTCTAAGAGTCTGTTTAGTAATAGTCAAATATATTCATCGCATAGTCGCTTGGGTCATTTATCTTTTGAATCACTAAATGTCTTGCTTCCAAATTTGTTTAAATTAGTGTTAGTGTCTAAATTCAAATGTCAAACTTGTCAGTTGAGCCAAGGTTCAAAATTCCAATATGCCTCTATGTATCGACAAAGGCATATTGAAACTTAGAAACACACGAAAACTCATTTTTTTAGCTTTTTTTTCAAAATGTAGTTTTTGGGGAGTTAAAAACATGTTTTTTATTGAAAAAGAGTGGGGTCCCGAAACACCTAGAAACAGGCGTATCGAGACCCAAAAGATACGATACGTTACACCTGATACAGGGCATATCATATTGAAATTTGAACCTTAAAAAGCAAATATTGTAGAAATCATTTTGTTTTAAGAAATAATAAATCTAATTTTCCTTCCCATATTGTTTATTCTAATGTTTGGAACCCTATTACTTTATCATCTGATACTGGTACTGATGATGAGCGATCTGGAAGCTCCTAGTTGGAGGGTTGCCTGGACGTACTCGAGTGATGAGTTAGAGCAAACTGCAAAACAGTGATCAGAGTAACCAGGGTGGATGACCCGGGGAGGTCGCTCTGATGCTTATGTCAGTAGTATGTTGTGGTTGCGAGCTAGAATTTGAGTGCTAGAGAGCTTGGATGCAAGTAATCGCGCACGTACCTGGACCATGGAGGGATTGATGCCTTTATATAGCTGAGCCATTGTGGGTTTCCCAAAACAGTCCCGAGATCTACGGCGTAAATGGACGAGACCCATTTCCTCTTTAGTCGGGGAGTAATGTATCAATCAATGAACCTTATTGTCGCCGCCCAATCCAGTCGGGGAGAAGATAAGGCTTGCCGTTATGCGGTATGATCCTGTAATATTCGGAGTCTACTAGGAAGCCATTGGAATTGATTGTCACTTCGGTTCCTGGGCCCCGAACTCGATTAGGTGCCGAGGTGGCTTTATGTCGAGGTGGCCAAACATCTGAACTCCGCATACTACTGACTAGGCTCCCCTTGCTGAGTTGTCATCCTACAAGCAGATCGCGTCCACGTGACCTTTATTTACTAAGTCGTGCCAAATTACCCTTCATCAGGTACAAATGCTTCATTACACTTATTGATGACTACAAATATACATGGGTGTATCCCATGCAATCTAGAGATGAAGTGCCAAAAACTGTAGAAGATTTCCAACGCATGATATTAACTCAATTTCAGTCAAAGATTCAAAATTTCCAATCTGACAACGCCAAAGAGTATTTCCATATTGATCTCACGCAGTTCTTTGATTCGCGTGGATCCATCCATCATAGCTCTTATGCCAAAACACCAAAATAGAATGGTGTTGTAGAAAGAAAATACCACCATCTCCTTGAAGTTGCTTGTGGGTTACTTATCCACATGAATGTTCCAAAGTGTTTTTGGTTAGATGATGTGTTATGTGTTGTCTATCTTATCAACCATATGCCATCTCATTTGTTAGGGTACAAGGCCCCTCATTAGCTCCTATTCCCAAAAGCTCCCTTCTTTTCTATCCCTATTCATGTGTTTGGTTGTCATTGTTTTGTTCAAAACTTGTCTCGTACTCATGGTAAACATCATCCTCGTGTTATTCCATGTCTATTCTTGGGCTACCCTTCTTCTCAAAAGGGTTACTATTGTTTTGCCCCGTAGAGTGATCATTTCTTTCTTGTTTCTCCTCAGGGGGAGAGTAGGGTGAAGGAGAAACAAGTCTAGGTTCTTCCTCCTCGACCTGACCCCCCTTCGTTTCATGTTTTTCTTCATCGACGCAAGGGCCAGCTGAGTTCAAGAGCTGTAGAGCAACTTGAAGTTGTACCACCAATATCATCAGATTCACCAAGGATAGATCCTATCCAACCAGGTAATCTTATTCCTGTTGATGTTCCTAACCCTATTTCTATTGGTCATTCATGTGCTAATGACCTAGACATCCCTATTGTACAAAGGAACAGAGTTAGGTCTTGTACCACCAAGCATCCTATCTCGCATTTGTCTCCTATGAGAACATCTCATACTCTTTTCGTGCTTTCCTTTCTTTCATTGATAGTGTCCTATCACTAAAAAAGTGATAGAGGCTCTTTCAATACCTAAATGAACAGATGCAATGAAAGAAGAAATCAACGCCTTACATAAAAATGGTATATGGGAGTTAGTGGATCTTCCCGTGGATAAGGAACCAGTAGGGTGCAAGTGGGTCATCATAGTGAAGTACAGAGCTAATGGTACAATAGAGAGGTACAAGGCCTGGTTGGTGGCAAAAGGGTTTACTCAGGTGTATGGAGCAATGTTTTAAAATGCGGAGACATGACACAAGGTGTTCCACTACCTAGAGGAGTGAGGCATAGTTCAGAATGTAAGAGGCGTAAGCCCTCTGAACACAAGGAGGCATAAGCCTCCTTAAGAGGAGGGGGATGATGAGGAAGAACTAAGAATAGGAAGAAAAACCCCATTTTTCTTTATCTTTAATAAAAATCTTTTATATTAAGAAGAGATGCATAGCGCTAGTGTCTGATGGCAAGGACATATCCACCTTGAACAGTTTGAAGAAGTAGGATCAGATTGATTTCACAAAATTGCATTGGACCAACAGGTGCAGAATATTTTCCTCTTCAGCAAAACACAGCACACATTTGTTTGGAAATTGATAACCTATTTTCTTTAATATGTCCTATGTCAAAATACAGCCTCTAGCACTCAGCCAAACAAAAGTTTCCACCCTTGGGGGAACAGGTTTCCCCCAAACACCTCTAATTGGTTCAGCCTCCACCTGATTCCTAATCAAAGCAATATACATAGTTTGACAGTGAACTTCCCATCCTTGCATCTTTTCCACCATTTAATATCAGAAGTCGTGGGTCTCAATCTCCACTGCTAGAAGCTTTGCCAGCAATCCAAGCACTCCTCCAACTCCCAATCAAATAATGGTCTTCTAAAATTTGGGCTCCAAACCACTGAGCCATTAATAATGGTCTTCTAAAATTAAAGCTTTTTGTTCTTGGCACATGGCTAAGAGGAAGAGAAAAACGAATATCTTCTCCTAGACCAATTGCAGGTTAGTTTCTTGAGTCCCAATCTACTTAATCAATTTGTTCTCAGGACCAGTACTTGCGCTTTGATACCATATCACCAGCAAAGAACGAAGAGGAAGAGAAGGAGAGAGAGGAGAGAAGAGAGAAACGAGAGGAAGAAAAATATGAAAGCCCAAAAAAAACTGAACTAGCAGTGCCAGCCCAAAACTATTTATATTAGAGTGACCAACAACTAATAAATTAAGGCAAAAATTACAAAAAAGTCCCTGTTGCCTAAGTTAACAGTAATGAACAAGCTAACATTTATACTATATGATCTTATGCATCATAAAGCAATACAGCATATGACAAGGTCCCTGACTGGCCCTTTTGACCTTTTCCTTTCCTAATAAGGCACCAAACATGTATGAATACCTATATGGGGATATTCTATTCAAATACATCTCCTATATGGGTTTCTCTCCTTCATCTTCGTATGGATATCTGTTACCCTATGCTATAAAAAATAACCTAGGAGTCAATGCCTTAAAAAATGTTTGGAGGTGATGTAGGACAGGGGGTCCTACTAATTTAGGATCTGGTTGTGGGCTTTGTGGGGTGAATGAGGTGCTGTGGGTGAGTAGAAATGAATTATATGGATGGAGAAGCAAGTAGAGTGCTTGTTGTGCACCAAAGAATGAGTAAGAAATTAGGAAAGGGGTGAACTCTTGCTCTTGGGGTAAACAGCAAGAAACAGAGTGCTTAAAATAAGGAGAGAGAGAGGGAAAAGAGAGGATAACAACCAGAATTCATTAAACCAATCTTTATTTTATCAAATCACTCTCCTCTTTTTTCCAATTACAATGACTCTTTTTATAGACTCAATACATGAGCTTGGATGACCCTTTATGAACTCCATTTTGGACTAGGAAACTGACCCAAAAGTTCAAAACAACTTCTAATTGTTTTAGAACTAAGACAAATCAATAGATGACCCATAAAGACACTCCAATTAGGATTCTAATTACTAAAGAAACTCTAATAACACTTCCCTAATCCTACTAATACTAACTTAATTTAAAGACACCCAGAAATTACTAAAAATAGTAATCCACGAGTTTACTAAAAAAAGTAATTATGAGAATTAGTATAAATAATAAGTCTGAAAGTTACCATAAATAGTAATTTTCGAAATAGCAATAAAATCTAAAAGATATAACTCCATTCTTAAGACACCCAGAACTGGAAAATAAATAAATTACTGAACTGTACTATATCCTATAAGGCTATAACCCTAAAACTCTGAAATTTGGTAATAGGAATTGGAGAATTGGTTTGTTTCCCCATGAAATTTTTTTATTGGTTACCATTTCATTAAAATTCAATGCATAAGACAGCTCCTTGCAAACCATATTAGAGAACTCCAATTCTGCAACAAATTCTAATTGTTTCTTTACATTACTTGCTCAATCTGTCTTTATGCAGTAACACATTTTTTACATCAGGTTCATAAATAGTCCAATAGTTATTTAGTGGAAGAAAAATAATAACTAACAGGATCTAAATTAGAAAATAAAGGGATAATGAGGAGTAAGTATATATTCTATTTCAATTGAACCCTAATCTTGCTAAGCCATATGGTATATCATAGGGCGCAAATCGTATGCAGTTATCTGAATTCAGATTCCATTTCCATCTGATTAAAGCAATCCAAATTCAACCCATTCATAATTGTATTGAATATGGTTCTCAACCCAATCCAGCCAGGTATTATCCAATTCAAATGCTCACCCCGGTCATCCAGGGTCTTTAGAGGGATAGACTGGACATGGACATAACCTCTCTAGTACCTAAGCACAAAGTGGATATTCTCAAACTTTAACCCACATTCTCATGCTTGTCAGCCTTAGATTTTACCATTGTACAAAAACGTGGCCCCTATGATACCTCTAGATACAAATTAGAAATAAATAGAATACATATTAGTCTATCTGCTTTTCCTAAGTAATTATAAAATTGGGTTCAATAATAAGAATCAGATTCTATCTTCAGTCAAAGATTTCAGTTTCCTTGAACTATCAAATTTCCAGTACCCAAAGAAAATATGCATTTGAACTAGAAGATATTTTGATTTTTTTTTTTTTTTTGAAGAAGGTAAAGTAAAATTTTATTAGAAATAACAGCAATACATTACTACTAAAAGTTATTTCATACGTGCAACTTAATCAAAGTTATCTGTATTCAGAAGATCTGACTAGTTAAAAATCTTGACTTTCTCTTTCTGTCTAATTTTATTATCCATTAAGTGCAATAATCCAACCTGAAACCAAATTGGCAGAGTTACTTTCTTGAATTGAGATTTCTCAGGAAAAATCTTCCAATGTTAAGGTGCTTCAATGCTCATATATGGTTTAAAACGTCTGCATATTTTAATAATATTTCCATGATACATTTCAATTTTTATGTGTACTGACATGAGATAATACTAGAATACATCTCAATATACTCCCTAATGCATTAAAATCTTTTAGATTGTTAATAAATTTTATTTTGTTAAATAAAATAATGTTAGAGAGAGAACATCTCATTGAGATGGATACAGAGATCAGTTAACTCTATGGTGAGTTTATCCAGAGTAGGTAAGGGGATGTCTATGATGTATTTGGATGTATCCCTGCAAGCACAGCTCAGTTTCCTGTACAGCTAGCAACAACATGATTGTAATGCACTACTGATTCTGATGGAAAAAAAAAAAAAAAAAAAACAAACGTTTAACTTTTTTATTGCAAGCAAATCAGGTGATGTCTTCTATATTCATGGATCTCTTTCAAGGTTTTGGTCTTTTGGAGAATCTAAAAGGAAGGACTGGGAAATCCAGTTATGTTTTTCTACAGGACTTTGAGAAATCTGTGGAATATGGAGGAATGATATGCGATTGCAAAAACACACCAAACCAATTGTTCCTACCCATTTACGTGGGCATCCAAGTAGACATGTTCCCATCTCGGGAATTCATATGAAGACCAAGAACAGGAATTCCTTGAATCGAAATTTCTTAACTCAGTTTCAATCACTGAGCTACAAAGACAACCAGAAATTAAAAATAACATATTTATTTCCTTTTCTTCACATTAATCCATCAATTAAAGGCACAAAGTCATGCTTTTATAAAGCAATCTAATATGTCTCTTATTCTAGAATTTTCATGTTTTTCTCCTTGCTATCATGAACAAGGAAGCAAATAAATAGAACTCGTCCATGAAAATTATTCAACAACTTTTAGGTATGTCCAGAAATGTCTAATCTGTCAGCTCCCAGAAAAATGTTTCATTGAGAGACAAAAAAGCTATAAATTTTTAAATCAGATCATGTTGAAATATTATAAGCATAATGACCAGTAAATCGTAAATTCATAATATCACCAGTTCCCTGGGGTCTATTGCAACTTAACCCTATTTTCTATTCACTAGAACAACTTGACAAAGTTGGACCTTCAAGAAAGCACAAACCAATACGGTACCAAGGATAAAAAAACGATGGCCAATACAAGGCCATGGTAACAAGCGAAAACAAATAACTGAAGATAAAAAGAGGAAAAATAAAAGGAAAGGAAAAGAAAAAAGAGGGAAAAAGTTTGCATTGTTGTGTTAGTATCAATGGTGTGTGCCATGCATATCAGCATGAACAACACCCTCCCATTTTGAAGAATTGGAATTGTTACACTTAACCGGTATTTGCAACAGAAGAAAGAAAAATAATCGTGTTTATAAAGCAACTTATCCATTATCATAAGAAAATAAATATTTTTAGCTTTGTTCAAGTACAGTATAAAACCCCAAATATTGTTTTTCAAGGTTAACTGAAATCAACACTTTGTTCTTGTCTCAGATTATGGCCACCAGGTAAAAAAGGAAATGAGTTAATAATATAATTTGCAAAGCTATACTACATGTTCTGCATCTTAAAAACATCTAGAATCCAGAATACAATGAGGAACAATAGGAACAAAAAAGACATATGAGTGATGACCACAGTTGGAAGGCTGAGGAGGAAAAAAGGTTTGTATTTACAACTAAGCTTTTAAAAATCCTAGCTGAGAGAGAGAGAGAGAGATTTAAGCTTTTGAAAGGCCACTACATCAGAGAGAAAGTTCTTTAAAACAACAACCTGAAATCTTTCAAGAATATTCCTGACAAAAGCCATGCAACAGTAGAAAAAGGGAACAGGTAGCTATCATTGGCTAAAAGGCCTCCATTCAATGAGAGAAGATCAGAAGAGCATAGATAACATGCCATTTCTCTAGTGACCATTTTTTAGCTAAGATAAGAAATAACACACATTTATTATCTTGAAAATGCATCATATATTTAGAGATACTTGCACTACTAATCTTGAAGGGGGAAAAACCAACATGTCCAAAAATGGTTGTGGCAGAAATGCAAATGTTGAGATGGACGAGTGGGAAAACTAAAAAGGATAAGATTGGAAATAAATTTATTCAAAGGAACCTAGAAGTAGCTCCAATAGTTGATAAAATTAGGGAAAGCAGAAGATGGTTTGGGCATGTGTGGAGAAGATTTTCTACAGTATCAGTAAGAAGTGATCTCTGGCAGACCAAAAAGGACATGGGTCGGATTGAAGTAGTGAAAAATGATTTAAGGGCTCATAATTTAACAATGAATATGGCATTGAATAAAATGGAATGGTGAAGCAGATTCATGTAGCCAGCCCCATATAGTTGTGACAAGACTTAGATGATGATGATCATCTGGGGAAAGAAAAAGATGTATCAAAATTAGCATTTTAATCACAGAATTGGAAAAGAAAAAAAAAAAAAAAAGAGTTCTGAAATATCAAAATAAACAAATAAACAAATGGTTTCAAAAACCCCAACTCTCATTGTCAAAGAACGGAAACTAAACTCAACCTCTTTCAACAAGATTTCAAGTCCTGATAACCAAATGGCCCAAAAAAAGTCCAGCATAACGTTTAAGCATCATATATGGTTGATAGTATCGATGTAGAAGTCTTCTACCCAACAACATCCTTGAACAAACACAAGTTCATTAATATAATCCAATCCCCAATCAGAAAGGAAACCAACTAAAATAAAAAAAGCATGTCCAGCCAATCTTAGAAACACAAAATCCAACACTCATTAATCAACACAATTCACTGCTCAACCCTAAACTTTCTCTTTCTTATTAGAAATCCCACAAGAATAAACAAAACCCACAAGAAATAGCAACAACCCAGTTATAAATCCAAACCCCATCCATCATGAAATAATACCAAACCCAGTCGCCCAAACTTCAAAGTTCTTCCAGTTTCTCCTCATTCATTCTTAACACCCAGCCCCTATCAAAACACAATAATACGAAAAAAAAAAAAAAAACTATATTTCAAGCTAACCACCAACCTAATATAATCATGTAAGCCAGATGATCAAAACTCCCTACCTCAACAAAATTTGCCCTCCATAAAATGGCCATAATGCCATAATTAGCATACCCAAGAAAAGCAAACCCCAAAACTGAACATCTACTATTCTACTGTTACACCCCCCCCCCTCCCGCACACACTCCCCAGAAGAAAAGGCAGAATAATGAGAAAGAGAAGAAAATAATGAATTCAATCAAATAATTTCATGTCATCATTACCATTCATGAAAACCCAAGAAACCCAATATTTAGAACCTAAATTAAAAACCAGAAAAGGTAAGACTCACCGCCATTCTTTCTGAAGGAAGCTCAGAATAAACCCAGGAATTCTAGACAAAAAATTCTCCAATGGGTTCAAATTTCTCCTCGTCTACCCTCCTAATACGAGGCCAAAAAATAAAATTAGAAATACCAAGCTTCTCCACAAATTCCTTCGAAGATCCATGGAAAAAGCGATACAGAACTCATCACCCATTGACCGGCGCCACCGGTAATGTTTGACCTTTGAACCTCTCTATCTGTCTCTCAGCTCTGTATCAAAAGTCCCCGGCGTACCCCGTCTACGCTTTTCTTTACTCGCTCTCATTCCTCACTGTATGTATCATATTTACATTAGCTTTCATCGTTGACTGTAAAATACCTCTGGTATACGGTTGGTACTGTTAGTTAGTTCAATGGCGGCTTTCAGCAGTTTTATTTTATTTTTGGGGTGGAGGGCGGTAGTCAAATTCTTCTGCGAGACTGACTCTGTCCCCTGAGACACTCAGGATAATCAGATATAGAAGCAATTTCCCATTTTTTTTCTAGATAAATAAATTATATTATCTAAATTTATATAACATAAAAGTGCCCTAAGATTTCCCATTTCTAAAACCATCAAACTCTGCCATTAGATTCAAAGGGCCCTAAGATACCCACCACCATATTCTAGACTTTGAAATTCCCGTTTTATCCCTCATCTAGAAAGATTTCGAATCAACTTTCCTCGCCGCTCGCTATTCTCAAAATCAGAGATCTCCATCATGACACCTGCCTCAAGATACACAAACCTCACCAATCCACTTCTTACATTCTAGATGCCTGATCAAACCTCATCAATCTTTCCAAAATATGCTACCCTCGAAAATCAAATTTTAACCCTAAATTCCTTGATTTTGCCATTCATCCAATAGAGATTCCATTTTAATGCATTTAACACTCCAACACTTCTTGAGAAAAAGAAAAAAAAGAAAAAAAAAACAGTGACCCACATGCCCCTTGAAATGACCAAACCCTCCTAACGCCTTGTAATTCAAATCCATGCCATTCTACCAAAGTCCAATCTATAATTTCCTCATTTACCCATCCATCAAAAATTCTATTCTGAGCTTTCTCATTGGCTGAAATACCTACAACCTAGATTGTTATGACCCCACATCTCTAAAGACATTAGACACCCCCGTTAGACTCAAATGGCCTTAAGATACCCATCCACCATATTCTAGACCTTGAAATTCCCATTTTACCCCTCATCTAGAAAGATTTCAAATAAACTTCTCTCGTCACTTGCTACTCTCAAAATCAAATATTTCTACCACCACACTTCCCTCAAGACACACAAGCCTCACCAAAATTTCATCAACCACCTAGTTGACCACCTAAAAAATTCCAAATCTTAAGATTTTCATTTTGTTCTTCATTTAAAAAGATCCCGAATCGATTATCCTCATTGCTCACTATTCTTAAAACCTTAAATCTCTATCTTGACACTTCTACCAACACCCCCAAAACGTACCATAACCTTCATCAACCTCTTGATCAACTATCCAGCCAATTTTACACTTTAGAATACCCATTTTGCCCCTCATCTAAGAAGATTCCAAACCGACCATCCTTATCAACCACTATTATCTAAGACCTCCAAAACCTCCAATTTTAAAATCTTCTTCATCACACACTACCTGAGATCTCCAAAACTTCCTTCAACTTCTTGATCGACAATCTATCAAAATTTAGACTCTAAAGTGACCATTTTACCCTTCACTTAAAAAGATTCCAAATATACCATCATCATCGCCCGATGCTCTCCAAATTCAAGATAATTGTCATCATGCATCATCCGGAACCTCCTATCCCCATCAAAACCCCTCAACCAATGATCCATCAAATTCCAAGCCTTAAAATGACCATTTTACTCATTGCTTAAAAAGATTCCAAATGAACAATCATCGTCACCCAATACTTTCTAAATTCAAGATTTTCTTCATCATGCATCATTTGAAACCTCCAATCCTAATCAAAATCTCTTGATTGAAAATCTGCCAAATCTAGACCTTAAAATGATCATTTTACCCTTTACTTAAAAAAATTCCAAATAGACCATTCTCGTCACCTGATATTCTTCAAATTTAAGATATTCGTCATCACACATCATCTGACACCTTTAAACCCTATCAAAACCTCTTGATTGATAGCTCAACAAATTTCAGACCCTAAAATGACTATTTTACCCATCATCCAAAAAGATTCCAAATCAAAGGCTTTTATTAGTCGTAATTACCCAAATTCAAGATTTGCATTGTGGTATATCCTCCGATATGCCTAGACCACACCATCTCCTTCCTAGACGTCCCGACCAACCATCCTCCATTTCCTATACCCAAAATGACCATTTTACCCCTTCATCAAGAACGATCCCTATCTGACGATCCTCGTTGCTCGAAATACCCCAAATCATGACTTCACTCTAAACACACCCCCAAGACTATCAAACACCATTGCCACCTTTTTCTGGACGCCCTAAAACCCCTGTGAAAAAATTTATTCGGGAATTTCCCATCTTGCCCTTCTGTCAAGAGATTCCAATTCTTACAATCTCAGTGGCTGGAATACTTGTTATTCACATTCTCCCTTCAACCCATTCCAAATGAAACACCCCCACCTAAACTTCCATAAAAATTTCGTACAAAAATACCCTTCCTACCCATGTCAAATGTCAAGATTCCATTTCCTTGAATCTTATTCGTTCTCCCTAAGGGCCTAAAACACTTTTTAGTCATGTAGGCTTAACTCCCACCCTTAGATTTCATTGGAAAGGGCACATTAAATCTGGAACGTCCATCCCTTTTTAGCCCCTTTCATATTCCCAAAAATTATTTTCTAGTCCCCCACCAAATCCCCATGCCTTTAGATTTTGCAAGGAAGTCCTTCACACTTGTCATTTCCCCAACCATTGAATTTCCTTGGGAGTCTCAAGTTCAATCTAGGACGTCCAAAAGTTGTTTGTCTTTTTCCTTTTACAAAAAATTACACCTTGAATCCTTCCTCATAAGTCCCCAAACTCTTAGAATTTGCAAAAATCCCTCTACCGCATGTCACCTTCTTAACCATTGGATTTCCATCTTTTCCCCATTAATTTTCAACCCTAGGATAAATCCTCACTTTTTAGAAGTCTCAAAACACTCCCCACTCCTTTCTATAAAAATGCAAAGTTTCTTTTCTTTAGAAGGGATTACACTAAAAAAGGGAAAAATGCTTTTTTTTTGCATAAAGGAGCCAAAATTTCGACCCCAACAAGAAAACTCTCCTTCCTCTCCATTCTAATGACATCTCTCCCTACTCTTAGTTCATTGAAATAAATAAAGAGTTAAGAGGAGGAAGAGAAAGAGTAGCCAAGCAAGTCCGGTTCCAAAATTGTGGCATCATTCCCTTATTCTTCCTCGTTTTTTCGTGCTCCCATTGCTGTCAAGGTTCTGAGAGATACCCCCACAAGAGGTATGTGTTTACATCCTCTCTAAGGCGGATTCATTTTTTGTCATTTATATTTGGGAAATTCTTTAAAATTCACCATGACTTTTCCACATTTCTCTTAAATCCATCATAACTTTTCAAAATGTCCAAGAACCCCATGTCAGTGAGCTTTTGCTTTCAAAATTCACCATCACTATTAGTATTCATTGACATAAGTTGTTCAGGTTAGCATAAATACAATTTTCATAACCAAATTACCCGTAAATGGCGAGTCAGCCTTTCAGGTTGTGTTCTTCCATCTTCATTATCCCATACGCTTGCTCTCTTGCTCACTAATGGCGCATGAGAATGCTGCAACTCTCAATCTCCGGAATGACAGGGCTGAGAGCGAAAGCACCAAGACCGTGAGCTTCTCTTCCCTCAAGCCACAACTTGTTCTCCAAGCTTCCAAGGTAGTCGAGGCCATTTAGTTGTAGAAGATACTCTATCTTGCTAATCACCCCAATGAACTCCATGACCACCCAAAAACCAGTTACGAATATGCCAATCAAAACAAATACTAGATAAGCGTCTTCCTTGCTCAACCCACCATGATCTAAAAGTTTGGTAGCCATTATTCCTCTGACCATCAACTGTGAGACAAACATTTAAACTCCGTCTATTGCAAACAACACCTGTTGGCCCAATCTATCCACTATCAGCAAGGATATGAAGGTTGAGCCAGTACCCACAACTCCATTCGTCACAACGGACATGAAAGATGTCACCAACTTAATTAGGATTGACGCTGGGACTATAGCCCGGGCTAGAGAGAGACACCAACCCCAACCGCCTCTAATCTTTTAGGTACTAAAGTTTATGAGATTTGTTGATAATGCTCTCCTCTGTACTGTTGTGGAGCCATTTCTAAGAGATACAGTGGGACCGACTGCCCACAATATAAGAAGATTAGTTACTACTAATTTTATCTTCTCTCTAACAACCATTAAAACTTGGACTTAGCCAATCAAACTAATGGCAGATCTTGCAACGAAGTTACTTGGGAGGTGCTTGATCATCCAATGAAATGAATTACATGTGGTAAGCTTTTGCTCAACACCCATATCCTATACTTTCCTGGTAAAGTGATTAGTCTGAGAGATGTCATCACATCTCCATCAAGTTCCAAGAACAAACTTACTTGAGCTCAGTATAAATTTGAGCAATGTCGTCACATAAATCTGTGAATCCCATGCCAACTTCAAACAAAGCATGACCTAATATAAGCATGTATACGCTGAGATAAGAATGTAGAAGAGAGAAAAGTAAAAAATAAAAGAATTCTTTGTATTGCTTGACCTATCGACCAGGCTGAGATGGGTATAGTATATATACATAGGACAAAAATAATAAAAGAAAGTAAGAATAGAATAGGCAGTTGCCTATGTACAAATATTATAATTAATTCTCTTTCTAATTTAGTGGTTGCCAAATCTGTTTGAGAGCGTTCATTAGTAACTGTTATTCTTGGAGGAGAGCTTTCATTGGCAGCTACTAAAGATCCTTTATTGGTAGCTGCTAAGCTGGACTAAGAGCCTTCATTGGTAACTACCAGACTTGTGGAGTTACCTTCTAGAGTGCTTTCCTTAATACGCCCCCTCAAGCAAAATTGGGTTGGAAGCACACGAAGCTTGGACCGTAGAAAATCAAACGACCCGGAGCAAGAGGTTTGGTAAAGATATCGGCCAACTGATCATCAGTAGAAATATATCAGACGTCCAGATTTTTACGGAGAATATGATCACACAAAAAATGAAAGTCCATTTCGATGTGCATGGTACGAGCATGAAACACCAGTTGCACTGCCAGATATGTAGCGCCAATATTATCACAGTAAAGAATAGGCGGAACAGACTGACAAATACCCAAATCCCATAGTAGAGATTGAAGCCACAGTAATTCAGTGATGGTGTTAGCTAATGAGTGAAATTCGGCTTCAATGCTAGAACAGACAATGGTGGGCTGTTTCTTCGCACTCCAAAAAATTAAATGAGTCCCAAGAAAAATACCATAGCCGCCAGTAGACCAGCGGTCATCAAGGCAACCTGCCCAATCAACATCTAAAAAAGCGACTAAATACCCAGGAGAATTAAATGCAAAAAATAGCCCATACTCAATTGTGCCTTTGAGATAACATAGAATGCGTTTCACTATCGTCCAATGATCATTGGTAAGGTTCTGAAGGAATTGGCAAGCCTTGTTCACAGCAAATGCCATATCTAGTCATGTGAGTGTAACATACTACAAGGCTCCAACAATGCTACGATACTGAGTAGGATTAGGAAGCGGGTCTCCTTGAAATTTAGACAATTTGGACATGGGAGCCATAGGTGTGGTTAAGGGTTTAGAGGCTGCCAGATTAGTTTTTTGTAGGAGGTCCAAAATGTAACGCCTTTGAGAAAGAAACAACCCAATCTTGTCTCGATGAGCTTCTACTCCAAGAAAATAGTGTAGAGATCCGAAGTCCTTAAGAGAGAAACTCTGAGATAGATCCAAAATGAGTTGAGAAACATGAGCAGTAAAAGAACCAATAGCAATAATATCATCAACATAAACCAAAATATGTAGAGAAATGTTATTTTTGGTGTAAATGAAGAGAGAGGGATCACAATGAGAGCTTTTGAAGCCAAGATCATGAAGTCTGCTATTGAGTCGAGAGAACCAAGCCCAAGGGGTTTGACAAAGACCATAGAGAGCTTTTTTAATCTCGTAGACATAATCTGGACGTGTCTGATCCTTGAAACCCTCGGGCTATTTCATATAAATATTTTCTTGAATAAATCCATTCAAGAAGGAATTATAAACATCTAGCTGCTTAATATCCCGTACTTGTGAGGTGGCCAAAGATAAAACTGTACAGATAGTGGCTGGATTAACAACAGGGCTAATAGTGTCAGCCCGAGGGTTGATTCAAGGTAGTCCTTCAGGTAAAGGATACCTTGTGGCAGTTTGCACATTGTGGGAATTCATGGAACAAGTAGTCATAGAATGTGTCAGTACAGCCAGAGCAAGAACAACAAGTGTGGCATCCAGAATCTCTTGAATCAACCATCTTTTCTGACGTGACTGATCTGTCTAATTATCAACATGAGATAAAGATTCATTAGTATCAATTGAAGATGATCTTGTAGTTATACGTTGTTTAAGAGATGGAGAGTCGTGAGAAGAGATATCATTCTCCTGTGCACTAGTGACTGAAGGAATAGGTAGCAAGGTGACTGGTGCCGAATTCAGAGGTTCAGAAGGATTCCTCCCTTGAGAGATTCCTAGAAATTGTTTCTCATAAAAAACCACATGTCTTGCAATAATTTCTTGTGAAGTGACTGCATTATAGCACTTGTACCCTTTATGAGAAGAACTATATCCAATAAAAATGTATCTAACAAATCTATAGTCCATCTTGTGCTTGTTATATGGCCGAATAAAAGGATAGTAAAGACAACCAAAACTTCGTAGTATAGAATAATCAGGTTTTCGACCAAACAATTTTTCATAAGGAGAGAGATTACCAAGTGTTGGAGTGGGCAACCGGTTAATGAGAAACACTACAATTTCTGCTGCTTCAACCCAGAAGGATTTGGGGAGAGAGGAGAACACCAGTAGAGAGAGAGTGGACTCAATAATATGTCAGTGTTTATGTTCAACATTTCCATTCTCTCACGATTATGAGGACAACTCACCCTGTGTGAAATTCCTTCACTATCCAAGAAGGGGGATAATTTTCGAAACTCTCCTCCCCAATCACTTTGGAACATCTTAATTTTAGTGGAAAATAAATTTTCAGCATGTCTCTTAAATTTAATAAAAGCATAAAAAATATCTGATATCCTTTCAAGAGGATAAATCCAAGAAAACTTTGAATATGCATCTATAAAAAAAACATAGTACTTATAGCCTTTTGTAGACAAAACCGGGGTGGGTCCCCATACATCTGAATGAATTAACTCTAGAGGCTGAGAGACATTACTAGAAGAAATTGGCAAATTTAAACGATGTGCTTTGCCTAATTGGCAAGCCTCACAAACAAAATGATCATTCACAGTCTTAAATAAGGTAAACCAAATTTAGAAATTACTAATTTGACTACTTTCAAAGATGCATGTCCTAAAAGAATGCTTCGGTTGAATTTTCTCTGTCATCATTGGCTCCTAGGAACTGATAGAGTCCATCTCTACTGGGTCCTCTAAGTAAAATTCTCCCCATACAATCCTTCAATAAAAAGAAATCTGGGTGAAATTCAAATACTAAATTATTATCTCTTGTAAATTTGCTAATAGAGATCAAATTCTTTTTCAAGGCAAGAACGTGATAAATATTTTTCAGATTAAACTGATAATGATCATAATTTAATGAAGAAGAACCAATACTCTTAATTGTCAAACATTCACCATTACCAACTTTCACTTGGTCCGTACCAAAAAATTTAACTTGTTCTGTAAGTTATTAGCATCTGGAGTCACGTGATGAGTTTCATCCGAACGAGTCGAGGCTCAAAACCTCGCGTAGTCCAGATAAAACGTAAAGAACAAGGTCTTCCTTAGCTACCGGTTTAGAAATAGCAGACAAATTGTCTACAATAGTTTTTGCTTTCTAAACATACTCACTTATGGACAGATTAGCTTTCTTAAGATTCTGTAGCTGCCACCTTAGTTGTAGCACCCTAGATTGTAAGTGAGGAGAGAATGATCTCTCTAGGGCACTCTAGACTTCGGCTATAGTAGACAATCCAACAACTTAGGCTAATACGCCTTCTGTTAGAGATGCAACAAGCCAACTTAAAACAAGTTGGTTCAACTGTACCCATGAAGAATAATTTGGGTTAAGAATTTTCTTACTACCATAATTGGGATCTGGAATTTTCTCTGGTGGTGCCTTGGCCAAACCATCAACCAGGCCCATTAGTTTGTAAGCTTTGAGAACTGGCAGAAGTTGAGCCCTCCATAGAAGAAAATTTTCTTCATTCAGCTTGATAGTGAGATATGGAGAAATGTTGGGAATGGAATTCATGGCTACTGTAGTAGTCATGTTTTGAAGATCAGAAGAGTTGGAGCTCATGGCTTCAAATGAATCATTATTGTGAGATGCCATAGGCTCCATAGAAGAGAGAAAAGTAAAAAAATAAAAGAATTCTTTGTATTGCTTGACCTATCAACCAGGCTGAGATGGGTACAGTATATATACACAAAGAACAAAAATAATAAAAGAAAGTAAGAATAGAATAGGCAGTTGCCTATGTACAAAGATTGCTAATTAAATCTCTTTCTAATTTAGTGGTTGCCAAATTTGTATGAGAGCCATCATTAGTAACTGCTATTCTTGGAGGAGAGCTTTCAATGGCAATTGCTAAAGATCCTTTATTGGTAGCAACTAAGCTGGATTGAGAGCCTCTATTGGTAATTGTCAGACTTGTGGAGTTACCTTTTGGAGAACTTTCCTTAATACGTTGAAAGTAGCGCCACTAAGAGCTGCGTCAGCCAGCAAAGTGGCACCGCCAACGAGAATGGATGGCTTGCACCCAAAGGCTCGTGTTACTGATGAAAAGTTTTGTATTTATCAAAGGTGGGCGAATCACCAAATTACCTTCTCTGGTGGTGATTATCTTCTTTAGGTGAAGAAGATACTTTACTAATTATGTTGTCAGTCATCTTGTTAATCTGATAATAATCATACGGTTATTTTGATGATACTAAATGGGCTCCTAGCTTCCTTTTTTCACATATTTTAGTTAAAATATTAAAATATATATGTATATATTTTATATTTTTCTATGAAGGGTAAAATGGTAATATATTAACACCCGTTAGTCTGTTTAACATCAAGTTAGTGACATGGTGAGTTTTAGACATTTTGAAAAGTTATGGTGAGTTTAAGAGAAATGCTAAAATCTCATGGCAAGTTTTAGACAATTTCCCTTTATATTTCTATTTTTTTCTGTGTTTACATAGAAAAAAGCCTAGGCCTAACTGATATGGATGAAAACTTATAATTCTTTTGGAATGCATGAAAGTAGCTTGTATAATCTGGATTTGATAGGATATATTAATCTCTCTCTCTCTCTCTCTCTTCCTAGCTTGTTCTAATCATAGGGAGTGAAGGTAGGATTGTTTTTTTCCTCACATATGAATTTAGCCTTAGATTAGCATTGCCTATACCAAATTGCTTCATACTTAGTGGTTTTTGATTATCTTCAATTCATTTTTCTAGTATGTGTATGTTCTTTATTCTTTATTCTTTTTTTCTCCCTTTGTGCAAGAATTACTTGATTTCTTTGGGTAAATTTATCTTTCTTGTACTAATCGGTTGTAGGATTTGGAGATTGGTTCTCAAGAGACATCCACTAGTAGGAGGCTTATGAGAGGACAAAAAAGGATTAGGAGGATATCTCTCAATTGCTTTGCTCCAATCTAGGGATTCCAAAAGAGATGTCACTTGTAGAAAATCTCTTTGGATAAGAAAGAGAGGGAGGGGAGATTCCTACCTCACTTTGCTTCAAAGGGGGATTTCGAAAGGCCCATAGGAACCAATCTACATTTCTTGCAATTCATTTTTGTGCTGTCCTTTGATGCAATTAGAAGAATTTTCCTTAATAATTAAGGGGGATTGGTATCACGCATGATTCAAGGGAGAGGGGTGCCTCATACCTTCCCTCTCCCTTCTATTGGATACCTAGAAATTCTTTTGGGCATTGGAGTCTTTGTTTCTTGGGAGGCCCATCACTCCCATGTTTTCTAATAGATGGGTGGCAGTTCCATTAGAATTCAGCCATGGAGTGAATCCAAACCAATTGGGGTGTTCACACCAAGAATGTAGGCTTGTCAATGATACTTGAAACTTCACAACTCGATCCCATTATCATATATTTGTATGAGGTATTTATGTAATTAGATTTGAATTTTGTAATCTATATTTGATTAATAATAAAAAACAAAAAATAAAAAGTACGTAAAGTTTATAGAAAATTTTGGATACATTATTACTATCATTATCATCATCATCTAGAATTTTCACATGCAAAGCATGTGCACACATACTAGTAATTTCAAAATATCCACAAAGTTTTGAATATCAGGGACCCCCTAGGGATCATTCAACAAGTAAAAATGATCCTAGGCTAAAGTTTTTGCATTAGAGTCTATCAAGTTAATAGGACTATTAAACCTTATATTTACATAACAACAAGAATAAGATCTGAAAAGTTGGAGAAGTCCTTTGGTGTTAGACAATGAGCAAGGTTTGACTAATCCGATGGCTGTGGAACCAATGATAAAGTTCCACACCAATAATAAAAGGCATGGGGCCCGCACCTATCACAGTAGGGGCCATGAATTTATTATTGGTGTAAAACTTCATCATTGGTTCCACAGCTAGCCGAACAACCATTGCGTTCATCTAATTCGAATTCTTAGACAACAACCAAAAACAAGACTAAGGAAGAGAAGCCTTCGATTGCAAATTTGCAATGCTTGCACCATTGAAATGAATTCCAAATACACCTTGATATGACCTCAAGAGAATTGAGATGCATACTAGACTCCTTGCAGAACAACATTTAACTCAACCTCCTCCACATATCCCAGGTTCTTACAATGCCAATACAGGATAGAGTGTTGGATACATAGATAGCCTCATACGAACCTGTATTTGGGGATATCGTTCCAGCATTTGCGAATATAATTATGTAAATACTAGATGCTATTTTCAAGCAAACCAGATGTAGTACAAAGCTATTGCATACCAACTTATAACCCATGTGCATAGGCTCCAATTAGGAAAAGAAGAAATTAAATCATTTAAGCAGTTTAACCAAGACCCATGAAAAACAGTCCGTAAATTGATATTCCATTCCAAGGGGAAGCTAGCAGGGCTGCTTTAGCAAAAGGGCACTCAAAAAATAAGTGATTTGTAGTTTTAGAATCCTGATGACATAAAATACATTGTTGATCATGGGGGGCCAAAAATATAGACTCTTTAACTAGAATAATATTATTAACAAACCTCCACAAAAATAATTGAAATCTTGGAGGAATGGGAAGTTTCCAAATGTACTTAAAGTTTTTCTTTTGTATAGGGGAGATTGACATGAAGTGATGATGCTGATCTTGAAAATACACATTTTTAGTGGTGAATTTTCCAGATGGGTGAGGGGTCCAGATCATCCAATGTGTTGTATTATCCTCTCTAAGGATCCTCTTGCTAAAATGGTTTTGAAGGGGCTGCTGATTCCAAGATCCATCCACTATGAAAGCTAAAACTAGGATATTCATCGAGTTTGAAGAAATGGGTTAAGCAAATTAGAAATCGTTATTTCACATTAACCAAAGTACCTTATGTATAGCCATAGAGGAATTGGAGTTCACCAAATAGCCAACTTCTTGGGTAAGCTCTCCAAGTTGGGGTGCTATAGATTTCCAAAAAAAAGAACTTGTTGGCCTTACATAAGGAAAATAGAGGTTGTCCCTAGGGGTATAAAAGGATCGAATTCGAATCAGATCAAGCAATATCCGAATTCGAATCCAATTAGAAAATTCAATATCAAAATTCGATTCAATATCCGACAGATATTAAAAATTAATATTCGAATTCAAATCTGATTAAATATAATATTTGATTCGATTTGAAGTCGATTAATTAATTATTTTAGGTAATTAATAAATATATAAAATAAATATTTTATTTATAAATGTATAAATTATTTATATAATTTAATTATTATATATATAAATTATATAAGACATTTAAATATTTTATATATTATACATAAGAATTAAATAATCGGTCATATCCAAATTAGAATATGATTAACTATTCGGTATGAATAGGATATCCGGATTTGATTTGATTTGATTATATCGAATATCGAATTTGAAATTGAATTTTTGAATACCGTTGACACCCCTAGTTGTCCCTAAGATATTTGGATTACCAAAGTTGGGAAGAAAGCATATGCTACTCATTCAAAAAATAACAAGTCAATTTCTTCAACAAAATCAAATTCACATATTTTGTCACCCTAAAGCCAAGACCGCCCAAACCTTTTGGATGTGCCAAACGATGCCAAGAACACCATCTATGAGGATGAGGTTTTAAATTAGACTTGTCCCACCAAAAATTTTTTATTTGCTTTTCAATTTTTGAAATAGTTTTCTAGGGGTACTAAATAACACTAATCAAATGAATAGGAATAGGATTGCAATACAACTTGGATTAGGGTGTGCTTCTTGGCTTGGCTTAGATCAGAGGCCTTCTATTGATTCATTATGGCTTTTATGTTATCCAAAACAAAAGAAAGATTGTAGTTTTTATTTCTTGACCAACGAATAGGAAGTCCTAAATATCTGGATTTCGTATCTAAAGCTTTGATATGAAGTTGACATTTGATCATCCTTTGATGCCTAGGGTGAATACTTTTACTGAATAAGATTCCTAATCTATCAAGATTGACAAGTTAGCCAGACACATCTTGGAAATGTTGAATAACAGACTGAGGCTGTCAAGGTCTTCCCTGTGGGCTCTAAGGAACAACATAAGATTATCAATAAAAAACAAGTGGGGAAATGGAGAGAGAAGAAGGTGATATTTTGATTCCCTAAATTCTGTTCTTTGATTCTGCCTTTAGAAGCATTCTAGAAAAACCCTCTATGGCCAAGATAAAAGGGTAAGGGGATAGAGGGTTCCCTTGCCTGAGATCCCTAGAAGGGTAAAATTGACCTTCTAAGATACCATTTATGAGGGCTGAAATGGAGATAGTAGATATATATTCTTGGATCATTTGATAAAAATATGGGGAAACCCTAAAATGCTCAATTTTTTTTATCAAATAGGACCACTCTAATTTGTCATAGACTGAAGGGATGGGAGATCCATCATATGGATGGCCGAACCCTACAAGAAGGTTTGGCGAAATTTCAAACAATTTCTCTCTTTCCCATGTGGGAATCACATTCTCTATTTTAGAAAACTGCATTTTCAAGGATCAATCTTGAAACCAAACCGGACCAGATCTGAAATAAAAAATGTAGGAGAGGGATATACCAAATACAGAGTAACAGTAACTCCCAACGAAAGTGTTCATGCCCAAGGAGGAAACCAAAAACTGCTCCCGCTGAAGATGACACAGTGTGAGGTGGAGCAGAATCAACAGGATGGCTCTTCACCAAGAACCAAATTCTTCAGCAAGAATCTGATGGAAGGCTAGTGAGCACGATTTCAGATTACCTTTTCAACCAAAGGTAATACCAAGAACCCTTCTTGATCGCTCACACAGGTGGAGATCAAACTAATATGGCGGCAAGAGCAGGAGAGAAGGAGACAGTAAAGTCAAATTGTGTTGTCTCTCTTTGGAATTCAGTAATCTATTAAATGATTTTTTATGTCATTGAAGGGTTCACCCTGCTCTCCTATTTATAGCCTTAAAGAAAGGTTCTCATAATCCCATTAGGAGTTTCCTAATCTAAATATTGTATTTGGATCTAATCTCTCTTTAAGAGATAAGGATAATCACTTATCTTATCTCAAGATAAAGATCACCCCTCCTAATCTAATTAGGAGTTTTCTGATCCAAATGTATTTGGATCTGGACTCTCCGAGTGGATAGGAATAACCCCTTATCCTATTTGCCGATCTAAATCTCAGAACTGCCCCTTTTTAATTAATCTCATTAAGCCAGTTCGAATTGGGTTTTAGGCCCATTAAGTCTATCTACTCACTTACCCTCCAAACTGCTGCCCAGTTGGATATTCTTGTATGGTGTGGGACCCAAACATTGATCTACACATCAGCCACATGGGTTCAGCCCAACCACTGTTACAAGGTCTGGCCGAATTCACTATAGGAGACAGTGAACCCCTGAGTCCATCACCATGGGCTCTTATGAGCCCAACATTTACACTAAATGGTCCCTAGGTCAAGCCACCTTATAAAAACCCAAGGACTGTGGGCAGATGCAAGATTATCCCATCAGGTATTACCCTCAATGATCATACACTTAACCTCTCAATCCATAATGATCAAACATTGTCCGACAAGAGAGGACCTCTCCCTTGGCTACAAGGTATAGTGTTGCACTCTCTACTCACATGGGTCCCGGGAATTAAAACCTTTTGCAAACATTTTGAAACCATAATATATATATATATATATATATATATATATATATATATATATATGTATGTATGTATGTATATCTCTATATAAATATATTTTGTAAAACAAATTTCAAAAGTTGAAATCAACTGTCGATAGTTTAGGTTTTCATCAGAGAAAGTGCATCCCCAATCATTCGCTTTGTTCGACAAAAGGGTTGATCCTGTCACTATGATCATCCACTTAGATGAATTCTCGTACTGTCCCAACATACCCAGGTTTTGACCCCCTCTAAGGATCTCACTGATTGGCATATCAAAGACAGCCCAATCCAACACCTTGTGTAGTATCATAATCGAGTCTAGGGGTCAGGTGTAACATTCTAGTTTTGCCCAAGGTCCAGGGCAATACTAGAATTCTGGTCTGATTCAAGTTTTCAAGAAAACCCACACTGCATGTACCTCAGGTCTCACATTGGCAGCTGAGGCAAGCCACCCCAACCAACTTGGCGGCACATCAGTGATAGCCTTGATAGGATAAATCTCCGCAGATCTATCCAATGGTTGTGAAGATTCTAAACTAACACGAGTCTCACATGTGTCCAGTTTAAGGGTATTACACAAAAACAAACCATAACAACATGAACCAAAATGTACTTTATTCATTTACATTAAATGTCATAATATACATAATTCTAATTAGAGCTAAGGGCATACACTGTCTAATAGATCCCACTTGCACTTAGGTCCAATCGGGTATAAGCTAGAGTCCCATGCTTTCCACATGTTTCTCAAACACTTTCTGTGTCAGTGGCTTAGTCAATGGGTCTGCTACATTTTTTGCTGATGCTACCTTCTGAATTAGGACGTCCCCTCTTCCAACTATCTCCCACAGTACATGGTACTTCCTCTTGATGTGCTTTGACTTCGAGTGGGCTCGTGGCTCCTTAGCCTGAGCAATGGCTCTAATGTTGTCATCTAGATCTGACTGGAAATTGGCATCAGTATACCCCTGGATTTGTAGTGAATTACAATCAAATACTAGACAAAACTCTTTTCTCCATTGAAGGTATTTTAGTATGTTTTTCACAACAGTCCAATCCTCCTGCCCTGGGTTAGACTGGTATTTGCTTACCACGCTTACTGCCTGAGAAATGTCAGGACGAGTGTATGGCATGACATACATGATGCTCCCTACGGCTGAGGCATAGGGAACCTCTTTCATGCCCTCAATCTCTTCGGGAGTCTTAGGAGGCATGCCCCTGGAGAGAGTGACTCCATGCCTAAAAGGAAGATTTCATTTTTTAGAGTTCTCCATGTTGTATCTTTTGACTATTTTGTCAATGTAAGCAGACTGAGATAATCATACTATCATCTTTGATCTATTTCTAGAGAGTCGAAGACCCAGTATGTAGGAGGCTTCTCAAAGATCTTTCATGGAGAATTTAACTGTAGTCAACATTCTTACATCATTCCCAATGAGTAAAATGTCATTTACATATAGAACCAAGAACATAACCTTATTACCATTGGTTTTCCTATAAACATAGGGCTTATCCGGATTTTGCTCAAAGTCAAACTGTTTTATGGTAGAGTCAAACCAGATGTTCCAACTCCTAGAAGCTTGCTTAAGTCCATATATGGATCGATTTAGTTTACATACAATGTATTCTTGGCCCCTATCTATGAAACCTTGTGGTTGCTGCGTATAGATATCTTTAGTAAGATCTCCATTCAGGAATGCAATTTTGACATCTATTTGCCAAATCTTGTAATCATGGTACACTGCTACAACTAAGAGGATCCTAATGAATTTAAGCATGGCTACAGACGAAAATGTTTCCTTATAATCGATTGCTTCTTTCTAAGTGTACCCTTTCGCCACAAGACGAGCCTTGTAGGTCTCAACCTTACCATTGGGGCCCTTATAGATCAATTTGCAACCAATTGCTTTTACCCCAGGGAGTGAATCTACTAGAGTCCAGACTTCATTGGTCTCCATTGAGTCCATCTCAGCTCTCATGGCATCTACCCACTTCATTGGTCTCCTTGTAACTTCCGTATAAGTCACGGGATCCTCCTCACTGGTCGTGGCTTCCACCAAGTAACTTTCTTGGTCATAGCCGAAGAAAACTGGAGGCTTGGAAACCCAGGTAGATCTCCTAGGTTGCTTATTTTATAGAGCTAGTGGGACATCTCTCACTACCCTGGGCTCTCTTCATCAAGAACAACTTCTTGATGATGATTATCCAGGATGTACTCTTCTTCTAAGAAGTGGGAATTTCGACTGCAAAACACCTTTTGCTCTTTTGGATCATAGAATAAGTAACCCACAGAGCCTTTGGGGTAGCCTATGAATAGGCAACGACTGGTCTTGGATTCCAATTTGTCAACACCTATTCTTTTAACATGTGTCGAACAACCCAAAATCTTCAAGTGACTCACACTTGGTTTCTTACTAGTCCAAAGCTCATAGAGAGTATTCGGAACGGATTTGGTTTGAACCCAGTTCAACACATATATCGTAGTCTCTAATGCGTAACCCCAAAAGGATGTGGGTAGCTCTGAGTGTACAAGAAGTGATCAGACCATATCCAATAAAGTTTGGTTCCTACTTTTTAACACACTGTTTAGTTGTGGTGTATCAGGAGGAGCTAGTTGTGATACTATCCCATTGTCCTTTTTGTAGTCCCTGAATTCATCAGAGAGATACTTGCCACATTGATCTGATCGAAGGATCTTAATTTCTCTCCCTAACTGTTTCTTGACCTCTTGTTTGAAGTCTTTAAACTTTTCAAAATATTTGGACTTATGTCTCATTAGGTACACGTAACCATACTGTGAGAAATCATCGATAAAGATTATGAAATAAACATGTTGGTTATGTGTCCTAAACATTCATGGGACCACATACATCTGTATGTATAAGGTCAAGTATGCCTGTACATCTTTCAGGCTTACTGTTAAATTGTCGTTTCGTCATCTTACCCTGAAGGCAAGGTTCACAAGTTGGAAGATCTTCTACAGTTAGAAAATCCAAAGGACCATCCTTTACCAACCTTGTGATATGATCTATGTTAATGTGGCCAAGTTGGTAATGCCACAGGCACGTGAGATTCACAGTATCACGGGTCCTCTTCTTGGGGATTATTTCCAACGTAGTTTCGGTAATGTTCATTTTCAGAGAATGATGGAGAACATAGAGACCATTCTCAAGTTCTTTGCATGCGAGGAATTTGTTATTTCATTTAATAGTAATCACATTACTGAATATGATAGAATAACCATCCATGCACAATTTTGAGACAGAAATCAAATTTCTTCTTAAATTTGATACGAAAAGACAATCTTTCAGTACAATAATTCCTTCTATGAAAACTAATTTTACATTTCCTATGGTTGTAGCTGCAACTATTGCAGAAGTCCCCAAAGTAGAGAGGTACTTCTCCATCACTCAGTCTTCTGCTTATCTTGAACCCCTGTAATGAGTTACACGCATGAGTTGAAACCCCAGAATTAATACACTAGGAAACAGAAGTAACCAACAAATTAGTCTCTATGATAAAAGATTCGGAATTACCTTTCTTCTTAGTCTCCAGATATTGAGGACAGTTCCTCTTCTAGTGGTCAGCCTGTTTGCAGGCATCCAATGCCTTATCCTTCTTCTGCTTCTTAACTTTGCTATTTTTCTTCTGAGCCTTCCCTTTATCCTTCCGCTTTCTCTTGCCCGATTTTTCACCTTCAAAAAGTATGGCTATCGGCTTATCCTTCTTAATTAGTTCTTTAGCCCTCTGCAACATATTGTTGAGTTCCTGAAGGCTAACATTTAGCTTTTTCATGTTACAGTTCATGGTAAACTGATTAAAGGAGGGAGGCAGGGAATTGAGGATAACATCAATTTTAGTGTCATGGTTTAGCCCTGGCCCGAGAGCCTCCAATTCATTAATATAACCCATAATCTTTAGACAATGGTCATGAACCTGTTGGCTTTCAGTCATCTGTGCGATCATAAACAACTTTAAGACCATCTGATGAGTAGAACGGTTTTACTCCTCATACATAGTCTTTAGACTATCCAATATGTCATTGGACACTTCGATCTTATCGAATTGTCGCTATATCGGATTATTAGCAATTTTGTCCTCACCCGAATGATTCAGAGTAGGATTTTTAGCAATTTTGTCCAATTTCTCCGACGTTAGGACTAGTATAAGGTTACGAAACCAATCAGCATAATTTGGGCCCTTAAGCTTGTTGTCGTCCAACAGTTTAGCGAATTGACCGTTTGCCATTTATGATAAAGGGCAAAGCAAATATTAGTCCACAACCTTATTTGATTTATGTTATCTACATAGATATGGCTTATAATCTATGTTCCATTTCCATTTATTCATCTCTGAGATTTTCCTCCTATCTCAGTGATGGAGACTATGAATTATGTCTCTGGAAATGTGGGAAATCACATAGGATGCATGGAGTCAACTGTTTTAGCTACATAACCCCACCACCTTTCTGTGAAGGATCATATCCACCCATCTTAAGAACTTTCCCTTTCACCTCTGTCAGACAAGGTTCATTGTCATTTTAGGTTAAATCTTTCTATCCAATGAGTGCTCGCCCATCATATTCGTGAACACCAAGGTACCGTGAGAGAGTCTTCTATTTTAGGATAGGCCCCTCCCACATCAGTCTACGGTGCCCCTATCATTTTATGAAACAATCCAACAGATCCAACAGCAAATGGATAACCCAATTTTATGGTGTATTTTCTCATTACTGAAGGACCCATTTTCATGTTAATGATGGAAGGCCTTTAGAGAGTTCATCATATGAATTTCCCTATCACATGCACTTGTATTTCAATGGAGGGAACGAAAGATTATGCCCTAGTTTGATTTAGGTCAAACCAAAGTGGCTTCTACTAGCTTTCATAAAGACAGATTTAGATGGGCCCTAAATGGCTAGGGATCTGCACGATTCCTCTTGGGGAAGAAGTTGGAGTGGGGCTCACCACAAAAGGAGATCATCCAATGATCTTAAAGACACCATGGCAATGATGTGCATTCAACCATGGTGTGCACAAGAACCACTATCATATCAACATGGGCCAAGTACTTATGGCCCATGAACGTTGCACATCACACATTCATACATCACATGCATGAAAAACATAATTGATCCAGTCAATTAAATAACTGTAAAACCCATAATTAAAGCCCATATTAATTCATAATATTACTGATTAATATTATCTAGGTATATGGGCTGAAATGCAAATAGCAGTTCGGCCCATATAGCTTTTATGCTGAAATGGGCTAATGCAGTTTTAACGTATTAAAACTGGGTTTTACAGATTTGGGCTGAACTGCATCTTGCAATTAACCATTAACTCCTAGACCCATATGGAAAAATTTGGGCTGAGAACAGCCCCCATCGAACCACAGATTTAGTCCAACCAGTTTGGTCCAATTTGGTTCGAATGGGTCTAGGGTTTGATTTTTAATTCAAGATTTAATTCAAGAAAGATGATCTGAAATTAAATAACTGATACAAGACAATCAAGAATTAGTAGGAGGGTTGTTCGTATGACTTCTACCCTGCAAAACAAATGTTAGTTCGCAGTATGCAATTTCCAAAACTACAAATCGCAGATGGCCGAACCCTAATCTACGAAATTCTCTTCGTTGCACTTTCTGCTTCATCTTCGAATGGATTAAAATAGAAAACCTATTTTTTATTAATATTACGTCAGAATTGAATTCCTATACATTCCGTCTAAAAATTAAAAAAATTAATTACAGACCAAGAATGAAAAAGGTCAGCAGGTGCGCAAATTTCTTGCACCACTAAAAGAATTCGATCTCCACTGTACGAACAACCCAAAAATCAAGAAAAATATGTAGAACAATTCTAAATATAATTCAGATTTATAAATATTTAATTTCAGATCAATCACCCAAAAGCTAGGAACAAATTTCTCAGAAAACTCTAATCGGGTAGAACGCCTTCTACCCATTTGCGCAGTTTCAGATCTGGTTAGTTTTGGTTCAAGATTTGAACCTGGCTCTAATACCACTGAAGGGATGAGAGATCCATCATATGGATGGCTGAACCCTACAAGAAGGTTTGGCGGAATTTCAAAAAATTTCTCTCTTTCCCATGTGGGAATCACATTCCATATTTTAGGAAATTGCATTTTCATAGATCAATCTTGAAACTAAACCAGATTTGAAATCAAAAAGGTAGGAGAGGGATATACCTGATACAGAGTAACAGTAACTCCCAAAGAAGGTGTTCACACCCAAGGAGGAAACCAAGGACTGCTCCCACTGAAGATGACACAGTGTGAGGTGGAGCAGAATCTGTAGGATGGCTATTCACCAAGAACCAAATTCTTTAGTAAGAATCTGATGGAGGGCTAGTGAGCACGACTTCAGATTACCTTTTCAACCAAAAGGTAATACCAAGAACCTTTCTTGATTGCTCACACAGGTGGAGATCGAACTGGTATGGCGGCAAGAGCAGGAGAGAAGGAGATAGTGCAGTCAAACTGTGTTGTCTCTCTCTGAAATTCAGTAGTCTATTAGATGGTTTCTGATGTCACTAAAGGGTTCACCCTGCTCTCCTAGGTTTTAACCCCCTCTAAGGATCTCACTGATTGGCATATCAAAGACAACCAAATCCAACACCTAGTGTAGTATCATAATCGAGTCTAGGGGTTAGGTGTAATATTCCAATTTTGCCCATGTATCTCCAAGGTTCAGGGCAATACTGGAATTCTAGTCCAGTTCAGGGTTTCAAGAAAACCCACACTACATGTACCTCAGGTCTCACCCTGGAATCTGAGACAAGCCACCCCAACCAACTTGGCGGCACATCAGTGTCAGCCTTGGCAGGATAAATCTCCCCAGATCTATCCAATGGCTGTGAAGATTCTAAACTAACACGAGTCTCATATGTGTCCAGTTTAAGGGTATTACACAGAAACACACAATAACGACATGAATCAAATATGCACTTTATTCATTTACATTAAATGTCATAATGTACATCATTTTAATTGAAGCTAAGGGCATACACTGTCTAATAGCTTTTGCCATATTTAACTTTATAGCTACATAGTCCATTCCCTAGTTGTGATGTTTCAGAAAATGGACCATTTCATGAGTAATTATTTTATTGTTTGACATTTGTCTACCTGGAACAAAAGTAGCTTAGGTAGGAGCAATACATTTATCTAGGAGGGGGCAAAGAAGGTTAGCAATAATCTTGGCCAATATTTTGTTCAAAACATTACTCAAACTTATAGGTATGAAATTCTAGACTTCAAAACAGTAATTTTTTTTTGGGGAATCAAGCAAATAAAAGTGTGATTTAGCCTTCTAAGCATTTTCTTATTTTGAAAGAACTCCTGAAAAAATTGGACTAAATCATCTACCATCAGATCCCAACATTCTTTATAGATCAGAGCTGGCATACCATCAGGACTAAGCGACTTTAGACTCCCTATACTAAAAAGGGCTTGTTTAACCTCTTCTTTAGTAGGACTAGCCATCAATAACTGTATTTCCTCCTCAGTAATGATTGGACTAAACAAAGAGGAGAGTGATTGCAAATCCCCAGAAGTTTGAGTACTAAAGAGATCTAAAAAATAGGATATGAACAATTGAGTTATGTCCTTATGATCTGACACCCAAGTACCAATATCATTCCTTATTCCATCAATTGTATTCCTCTTTTGTTTAAAAATGGTACTTTTATGAAACTAAATGGTGTTCCTATCTCCCAACTACAACCACAATTGTTTAAATTTTTGTCTTTAGAAATTGTCTATCTAATTAGAAAGATCCTCAAATTGTTTATAAAGGTCAGATATTTGGTTAGTACCCAAAGGTAAGAATTGTTCCAATCTAAAATTTTGGTTCTCTAACTCCTTAAGTTTAGTATGGGGATTTTTAAACTCAAACTTATTCCATTAAAGTAAGTAATGTTTAATTTGATCCATCTTCAAGGCAATTTTGTAAACAGTGTGACCATTAATTTGAAATTTCCATCCCTCTATGACTTTTTGCAAGACTGATTCGACAACCACATTTCATAGAATCGAAAAGGCTTCAGTAATTGCTTGGTTCTAGGATTAGTGTCCAGAATGATAGGGTGGTGGTCAGAGCCCCACTTTGAGGTTAGAAACAAAGAAGTCGTAGGAAATTGAATAAGCCAACTAGGGGAAGCTAGAGCTCTATCAAGAGTAATGAATCACATAGGGTCTAGATCTCCAATTATTAGACCAAGTTAACCATCCACCTCTAACACCCAACTCGTACAGATTAAGATCAAGCACAATATTGCGATATTGATGAGAAGTAGTAAGTTAAAGTGTAGGATGAACAGGGATCTTGCACTTCCACAGAAACTACCTCACTAAAGTCACCAATAAGCAGAAAAGGCAAGTCAACAGTTTCTAACCAAGCTTTTAAATTGGCCTTGAACCAATTTCTTTGAGATTTAATTGAAGGACCATAGACAAGCCCAATAAGCCATTGTTCCAACATAGGAGGAACAAAAATTTTAAGAAAAACATACCTTTCACTTACCATAAAAAGAGAGACAACTAAGCTAGACTTCCAAAGCACAACTAAACCTCCAACTCACCCTTCACGAGGAATTAAATAAGAATTAGAATACTTCAAATGATTAGCAAGGTGATCCAATTTACCTTTTGGGATTTTGCTTTCAAATAAACTGGAAAATAAATTCTACTGCTCACAAATGGTTATTTATTTAGATAGTGTTGAAGTGGGTTCACGAAGTGGATCCTTTGCTGAGTTACAAAACTTCAGTTAGCTATTGTCAACAACTTTCTATTAGAGGACTCGGATTAATGGTTCAACAGGTTCCTAAATGAAGAGTGATGGTAGTCCATATGAATGTGGTTACTACTGGATTCTTTAAGTTAAACGTAGATGGCACTTCTAGGGGAAGCCCAGGACCTTGTGGTGGAGGTGGGTTAATCAGAAATGGGTATGAACATGATACTTGAAGCAAAAGCTCGTTTGGATGGACTGCATCTTATTTTCACCCTGGGACTTAACAAAATTCTGGTGGAATTAGATTCAGCAATTCTAATTGACATTTTAGGAGGAGTTTGTGCAACACCTTGGTTTCTTTGGTATTGGCATGTGCATGTTCAGGAGATTATGGAGTCAATGTTAGAGATTTTCTATCTACATATTTATAGAGAGGATAATCAATTAGTTGATGTTCTTGCTAAGCTTGGGAGTTTGGCATCTCAGCAAATTATTTATGATAGCTTTGACAGTTTGCCCTCACAAGTAAGGTTTAAAAAATCGTTACGTATCGGCTCATATTAGTCGATATGTATCGTAACCGGGACTTAAACTGGCACCACTCAACCAAAACCAAAAAAAAAAAAAAAAAACTAGAAGTTAAAAAAATAAGGTCCGATATGCCCGGCCAGTATCAATACTTTGAACCTTGCTCACAGGTACTGGAACTTATTAAAGCCAATGGTAGTGGACTTCCTTTTCTCAGAGTCCGTTAGTTTTATAGGTTCCGTTGGACTTTGCTTGTTTATATATGATCCAATGGCCCTCTGTATAGGTTCTTTGAGGGGTAAGGCTTTTACGTCCCCCCTCATAGGTGATTTTGAACTTTTGTTAATAAAACTTGCAGTGGCCACTCCGCCATTGGGAGTAAAATTTGGGGCTTTGTAAAAGGATTATGGCGTTGAACCAAAACCCTCAAACCCTGAACTGCCTTAGGCGATCTTCCCCTCAACAGTTCCAACTTAAGATTATCATCGGCAGTGGTTAGGCCATTTCGGGCCAGCCACTATCATCCTTGTTGATAAAAATGCATGCCGGAAACAAAATAGGTACTTACTGGAGCTGAATTTTCTCTCAGTTGACTTGTTCCTTCACCTAACACATCATTCTGAAGCAGCTTCAAATTCTTAGTAGTTTCAAGTGTAGCATGGCCCAAAGTGAGCACTCGATCAACAGGGAAATGAGTCGAAGAAGATTCTAGACGATTGAACAGAGGGAGGTCGGGTCTTTCTTCCTCCACTTCCAATCAGAGAGAAAATCAATTCGTGGATGTTTTCCATGTAAATAAGAAGATGTACTTAGAGAATTAGTGGAGAAAATAAAATTATGAGTACCTTGCATGTGGGTAGCTAGTTGGAAAGTTTTAGAGTCATGTGGGTGGCTAGTTGGAAAGTTTTAGGAGACACTCTAACCGAGGAAGAGGACGGATGCATAGTAGCTTTAGCTCTTTTAGATGACATGGAAAAGATCAGAGCTAGGGTATCCTCCGTCAATGTTGGTTTGAACCAGGCGTTTGTGGATCACGTTGCTGAACAGGGGAGGTAAATGAACAAAGTCATGAATTGGAGGACGATGCCAATTTTGTCTCATACTTAGTTGTCAACACTCGATTTTTGCTTGGTCTGTCGTTTCAACCTCCAATTTCCTCAAAACATCCGATTGGACCCATCCAACCTATCCAAAATGACCAAAATCCCAAAAAACCCAACTTTCAGCCCAAAAGCCCTCAAATCTACCATTAAATCTGCCCGATATTAATCTGATAGCCCCGGTCAATGCCCATCAGCACCTTATTTCTTAGATCAGACACCACTATTAAACTCAAAACCTCCCAAAATACCTACATAGCAAATTTCAACTCAAGATTCCTCCGTTTACCCTTTCATCAAACCAGTATTCTGTTCTAACGTCTCTCGTTAGCCTAAACACTCGAAACCCAAATTCTAATATAAACTAATTTATCTCATATTTTCTAATATAAACTAATAAATAATTTCATTTTTCCAAAATTATACTAATTTATCTTAACAATCTATGTAATTTACCCAAAATGCTTTAAAAAGTCATGATGAATTAATTAATAACAATATTTATTAATTTTTGGTAGTTTACTAACCGTACTAATAAGAATATTTAATTTTTGGTAATTTAATAACCGTATTTATTAACTTTTATTAATAACACTATTTAATACTCATTGAATACGGTTGGATTAAATATTAACTGCGTTTAACTATTTATTAGTTAATATTAATATTTTAAATGAGAGAGAGTGGATATAAATTGGATGAGAGATTTTAGGAATTGATTGGGGAGTGGGGTAACACGATACGTTCTTATAATGGCTTAAAGGAGATACCTTAGGAGAGATTCTAAGAATATTTTTAGGTAGTTGGATTGGAAAAGGTTACATGGCTTAATGGGAGTGGTGGGAAGGAGGAGAGAGAGTAAAGGAGAATGCAAGGTGGGGTAATGCTGACGTGGACCATCTTTAAATTGATTCAATAACTCTAAGCCAACCGTCTTTAAATTGTTGCCTTTTGCAAACAAATATACCTAAGGCAACAATTTATAAGAAAGAATAGTGCATCTATGTTGGCGGTTACAATCACCACCTTAATGACATAAAATATATATCTATGGTGGTGGTTTATATAAATGATAATTCGATCCAAATCGGCGGTTGTGACCGACTTCTAATTGTTTAAAATAAGAATGTATGAAACCAATACCGGCGGTCTAAAGGTAACTTGTTCTTTGGAAAGTGTAAGCTTGTAAATGGTTTGGCTAGGTCCCTGAGGCGGTCTTTGTCCTCTAAGCCAACACCCATGACTTCGGACGTCACAAACATGGATGGCGGCCACTAAACCGCCAGCTCGTGTCTATGCCGACGGTTTTGTGACCGCTAGCCTGGCGGTCACACCCATGCTCGTGTACTGAATCCAGTCTATGAGGTGGGAGTTTCTTATTGGATCTCCTATTTAGTGATGAGGAAGAGAAAGAATTGATGCTTGACGAGAGGTTAGAGAGAAGGGTATTTTGGGATATAAAAAAATTAAAGTGCTTATGACATCACATGCTCAAGATAAGAGATGGAAGGCAAATGACTAGACTTGAGTGCATATTTCTCAATATTCAGGGTACTAAATGTTGCACTTGAAAGTTGAGGGCCTTAAGTGTCACTATCACCAAATTAAAGTTATAATTTGTCCTTTTATGTTTTTGGTAATGTAATTTACCCTTTTAAATAAATGAATACATGTGATTGAGTTACACATATAAGTAGGGGCAAAATTATGATTTCACCCTATGGCTCTCAATCATCATCTCGACCAGAAATAACCACTCCAACAACCAATACTAGAGCGTGGCTATTCATTTTGATTTATCTTTCTTAGATCTATGATTTCTAATTTCTGTAAGTGCATTATTAGACTTGGGGCCTGTTTGTTTGCTCTGAAATCTAACATCTAAAAGTGCAATAATTATATTAATAGGTATATTGGTATTGGTAAACTTTTCTTTCCTCTAAACTCTGAATGTAGAAAATGTTGTTTCTGAATTTTGAAAATTATCAAATATTCATTTTGACCCATATTTGAGAATTTTTGTTTGTCTTCTTTCGGGGTATCTTTAGAAAGTAAAAAGTTGTATGATTGCACTTTAAAAGATAAGAGATAAGAAGAAATGAACAACCATTTTTCTCTTAAAGTTTAAAAGATTCTTAAGAGATAAAAGTTAAAAGGAAATAAACAAGCCTTTGATCTAATTCCTTTGTCAGATATGCTAATAGATAGCATTCTGAACATCAATTTGTATTCTTACATGTGGTTTCTTTCTTACCAATACTCTATAATAATGATATTTACCATATACCCTTTCATGGTCCATTGTCAATTAAAGCCTCAAATTGGACAGGTTTGTTATTTTTCTTTCCCTAAAGAGAAATATTTTGCAACTTGAAAGAAAATCACCATAGTTTTTCATAAAACATTGCCTACTTCATCGACCTACACTAAGGGCTCATTTGGTTTGCAAATAGGATCGGAATCACCTACTCCTATGCATGCCGTTTGGTTGGGAATTGGAATTGGATTACAATTGTTGTTGTTTGGTTCATTTGGAGTTAGAATAGGAATGAATTGAAAATTTTCAATTTTTTATTAGTCTATTTATTACTTTATTAATATTTTATGAATATATAGTTACTATTTAATTAATACTTTGTTATTATTATTTTATTAATATTTTAATTGTTAATATATTCTTATTTTATTATTATTTTTATTTTTATGGAAACCGAAATGTGCTACACAAGACGGGGGGTAGTACATCCCCACAAGTCTACAAAACAAATGAGAGACAAAGAAGAGGGAAGATCAAAGGGGTTAAGAGAGAGGGAGTCCCCCATGTTCTCTAGCGCCAAGTGGGTTAAAAGATCTACCGCTTGATGGTTCTCAGGTTGCCCAAGTTCCTACTAAATGGCAGCTCGGACAGAGGGATGTTGAGGTCAGAAGACCGATATGCAAGACATACGAAGTTAGAGTACCTAGGGTTTGGACCCCGGCTTGACACTTCGATGCTGGTCGAGTTAGTCAGTTTAGGTCGACCTATCTCTGTCCGACCTATCCCTACATAGCACCAAGATGTCAGTAAATGGTTCGGATTAGTCATGTGTCCTGTTGTAATTGGTTGACCAAATCACCCCTCATCAATTTCATATTATTACCTTTCATAATATTTTATTATTTAATTATTAATGGTTTATTATTATTTCATGAATTGTTTATTTATATTATATTTAATAATTAATATCTCTGTTTGTTATTATTGATTCGTTAATATTTTATTATTTTATTAGTATTAAGGTTTGGGGGTTTTTGTCACGAATTCCTTACTTCTTGATAGACTCTGCAATGGGAATCCCTTTCTCTAGCGGGGGCTTGGAATGGCCATTCCTCCAAGAATGAAAATCAAAATTCTATTCCTGCCAAACAAATAGTTGGAATCAGATTCCAATTCCAAGCACCTATTCCAAAAAACCAAATTAATGGACCCTAAACTTTGTAAAACCACAAGGGCAAAAAAAAATTTATCACATAAAACAATAATTGGAACAAAAACAATTTTTTTCTACATTAGATGATATTGCCGTTTGGTATTCACTTAACACTTAAACAGCATTCTCATCCATGAATTTGGTAAAGGAAAGTATAGGAATTTGAATCCATTGTCGGTATTATTTTTCAGATTGAGGTCTTGGTATTTTTGTGTGTTTCTCGTTTGAATTGTAAGAAAACATGAAGAAGAAGAAATGGGTAATGCCAAACACCTCAATATATGAATTTTAAGAATTTTCTAAACATGATGCATAATAGGATTAGCATCTTAATTTGAATTTATCTATATATACTTCCCCCTCACTTTCTACTCTACCTTGGAGCTTTGCGTTGATTCACTATTTCAATACCTGGTTTAAGTTTTGCACGTCAAGCCCTCGGATGAACCATACAATATCATCTGGGCTTTGAGTGTTTTGATATGGTTGCCGGAATCAGTATTCTCGTTGTACTTGTCGAGCTGCCACTATGTAGGGGGAGTTCTTCCAAGATCTCTTGGATGAAGGATGGCTCCTTGACGGGCTGTCCACTTAGTTGCATGGGCTGGTCTACGGGTAGCGCCGCGCTCCTCTAGGCTTGGCGCTCCAACTCAGTCAAGCGTTGTCAGAGCTTTCGAATCTCTACATCCCTATCATCTGGAGCTGCAGCGTGTGTGGCTCTTTCTTTCTTGGGCCACGTACGGCGGTCTTTGACCGAACTGGACTTGACAACAGAGACCACATGGGGTGGCGTCTGTTTTTCGAGCCTTTCCTTGGATGGGATTCGGGTAGTCTAGTGAGTCCTACTATGGTTGTCGGGTTTGCTAGATCGAGCAGAGGAGACGGATCTTCTCACAGTATCTTGCTTTTCTTGGTCAAACCACACTCCCTTCTTGTCTGACCGATGCATTTTGGGGTCTTCGGGGCAAGGATTGGCCTTCGTATGCATCGGGGCAGGAGGGGGACGGTTTGAGTGGGTGCCACCGTAGATCCCAACAACTGCATCATCACCAAGATTTGGTCGGCCTTTTCTTGCATCACTTGGAATTGAATGGGGTCAACCACAGATGGTTGTGGTTGTTGGGTTTCCTAGCACGGAGGGCTGCGGCGATGGGATTCCCGAGATGGGGATCGACCAATTGAATGCTCAAAGTGGTTTCTTAGCATCTTGATGGATTCTTGACTACGCAATGAGAGAGATTTAGGGAAGGATTTTTGTGCGTATCCCACAAATAGCGCCAATCTGATGTTGCTCGATCCTAGGTAGTGCAAGAACCGAGGTCACAGTTAGATGATCTTTGCCAATTGGGTGGAGCTGAGGTGGAAGGATGGAACCGCAAACCAAGATCTGCAAACACAAAGTCAATTAGAGGCCCGAGAAGTTATCCCTAGGTAGATACTCAGATGCTGAAGTCAATAGAAAGAAGGGGAATCGGGTCGAGCAGTTGGAGAACAATGCTGGTCCAAACTGAGTAACAGTTGAGAGTTGGAAATTGGATCCTTTACCTTGAGTGGAGGTACCTTTTTATAGTCGAGGATCTGTGTATGGTTCGAATGAGGCTTCTGGGATTGTCAGGATGAGGTTAGTTGTTGAAGTCTTCGGGATAAGACTTAATCCCCAACAGAGTTCTCCCCATCCTATCTCCTGTCGTGGTTGTGCTTATCTGCATGTCGTGGGATCGTTGTGGCTGAGGGGATAAGGTGGGGCAACGGAGGCGGGTTGGCACTGACATGACCGAGGAGGCATAGCGTTGATGTGGTTGAGGTGATTGCGCAGCCATTTGGTGTCTAGAGCCAACTCGACCATGACCTGAACAATTATTAATTATAATAATAATAATTACTAAAATTTTATACTTTTTGATAATTGTTAAATATAATTCTCAATTTTATAGAAACTAGTTAAAGAGTTTTCAATTTCTATACAATGTTGTTAATGAGTTAATTAATAACAATATTTATTAATTTTTGGTAATTTACTAAACGTACTAATAAGAATATTTAATATTTGGTAATTTACTAACTGTATTTATTAACTTTTGCTAATAACACTATTTAATACTCATTGAATATGGGTGGGATTAAATATTAATCATATTTAACTAGTTATTAATTAATATAAATATTTTAAATGAGGGAGACTGGATATAAATTGGGGGGATGCATTTCAGGAATTGATTAGGGTGGGGCAACATGATACTTACCTATTGGTTTAAATGAGATACCTTAGGAGAGAGATTACAAGAAGTGGTGGGAAGGGGAGAGGAGAGAAAGTTAAAGAGAATGCAATGTTGGGATAATGGAGCAAGGTGAGGGATGATAACAGGGACCCATGTGACATAGGTGCTTTGTTAAGTGAAGGTTAAACAATAGAAATACATAAGAATATATGATTGTTTTATATTTTAACTTTTTAATAAACAATCCGATCAAACTCAACTCGAGTTGGTCATTTTTCTAATATTTCATATCGGCTTTGGTTTAATAAATATATTAATATTTTATATTTTAAATTTAATTTTTTAAAACAATAAAGTAGGAAAATTCTATATTTCTTACTCTAAAATATTTTATATCATAGATTTCATTTTTGTAATTTATTTTTTTAATAATACCATTGTAATTTATGAAATTTAAAGTTAATTTTTAAGTTTAAATCTTTTGAACAAGCAAACTAAACTGAAAATAGACCCAGACCGATACAACTTGAGTTGGGGGGTATTCACTAATGGTCAATCGATTTCGAGTGACAAATTGCGAACATGACCAGATCGATTTGGTTGGCGAAACAACCTGCAATTGAACTGAACCAATCATTGAACACTCCTAATTTCAACTAAATTTATAGTCTAATATCTAATAAATAACAATAGTTTAATCTCCAATAATTATTGAAAATTTATAGTAAACGTACAAAATCATTGAAAATAAGTTTATAATGAAAATATAATAGATATACAATAAAAATACAATAGTTACAAAAATACAATAAATACTGAAAATATATTAAAATTTTCAATTAATATTGTAATCTCAAATAATAGTTTAATCTCTAATAAGTGTTAATCTATAAATTATAAAAAATATATAATTACTAAAAATAAATTTATAACAAAAATACAATAAATATGATAAGTTAAATAATAGTTGTTTAAATAACACAATAAAAACGGATTTATAAATAATTACTAAAAACATATTTATAAAAACAATAAACAATTACTGACAATAAAATAAATATTAATTATAGTATATATAAATACATAATGAATACGCACTATTATTGTAAAATTATTACTAATAAATATAATTTTGTTGATAGTTATTTTCTATAATTATTAATTGATATAAGTGAAATTAGTTATTTACAATATTATTTAGTTATCGAAATAATATTATTATTTAAATTCTTAAAATATTAATTATTTATTGAATTTAATAATCCATAAAATTATAATTGTACTATTATGACATAATTCACTGTTAATTTTGTAAAATATTAAATTATTATAAGAATATTATGAATTCTATTATAATTGTTTTTCTACTTTTAAGATTTTTTTTTAATTCATTACATAATTTCGTTATTTTAACTATTTAAAATTTTGTCATGTCAGATATTTTGTAATTTAAATATTTAACTAATATGTAAACTATTTGAAAGTTTTCATTATTTTAATTTTATTTATTTTAATGTTTTTATGTAATATTAAGTATTTTGTTATATTATTTAGCCACTTTTAATGTTTTTCTTTAAGATTTTTAGTTATTGAAATATTTAAATAATTTTATATATTTTAGTGTTAAATTTTTATTATTTGAGTAACATTTAAATTGAATAATTTGCAAAATTATAATTCATATTGTTACTACATAATTTCAAGATGAAATTTGTAAAAATGTTGAATTATTAATAATATGAATATTATTAAATCTATTAATTTTTTGTGTTTTGAATAAATATTTTAAATTTAGTATATAGTTTTGTTATAACATTTAAATAGTTCTGAATTTTTTCTAATTGAAACTTTCTTTAGATAGATTTAGATAAAAAGTGGGGGAGAGGATAAATAGGAATTTGAGATAGTTTAGGAGAGAACCTCTCTACTAAATTAGAAATAATTTAAAAGAGAAATAGGAGTTAGAGATAATTTTGGAGATAAATAGGAATTAGAGACAATTTTGGAGGAAGTGTTGGCACTTGGCTAAGCATTAGAAAAATAAATCCCTCTTTCTTTCTAGTTGTTTTGATGTGTAATTATGTGGAATTAAAAAAAATAAAAAATTCAAAAAAATGAGAAAATAGATAAATAGCTTCTCTCAAAGGAGAGACATGCTCACATGGATAGACCAATTTATATATATATATATATATATATATATATATATATACTAGCAAGGACCCGTGCGATGCACGAGAAAATCTAAAAGATTTAATAATTTTTCATTTAATGTTGATTTATAAAAATAATTATTGTTAATTGAATATGAACAAATATTTTTTAATAAACTTAGTTTTATTAATAATTTGTAGTAATTTTAATAATTTTATTATTTTTATTATTTTTAAATAAAATTTTAATTAATTGTAAAATAAATAAAAATAATTATAAAAGTTAACATTTTTATTAATTCCACTAATAATTAACAATTATATAGGAATGACAACATGGTAGGTTCAAGGCAAGGAACCTATCCCTTTCCCTCCCCAATTGTCAAGACACTTTATCCCATCCCCGCCCCATCGCTAGTGTCATGCGGGTTTAGAGCAAGGTAACCACTTCTCAATGTTGGGCGAGTTTAGAGGCAAGGCACCCACTCCTCATCAAGGATGGAGAATCCTCAAATTTCCCTGCCTTGTCCCCAGTATTGGACGGGTTCAAGTAAAGGAGTAAATTGGGTTGTGCTGGGTTGACACGACACAACCCGCATGTGGCCCACACGAAATGCGAGTTGTGTCGTGTTGGCCCACGAGGCTTCCTAGGTCATGCCTCCCTCCTCTAGGGTAATTTGAGGGGTCAGTTCAACATGACCCATTGCTCGAGCTTGCACGAACCAGTGTCGTGCCGTGGGTCGGGCTAGTCCATGGGCCAGGCCATGCCACACACCAAGCCAAGCTCAAGGCAAAGCACCCACTCCCCGTCCAAGGTTTTTAAAATTGGACAGGATAAGGAACTGTTCTGGGGTCGAACGGATGACCCGCTCTGACAAAAAAAAATAAAAAATAGAAAAACAAAAGAGGCCAAAAATTGTTGTCCGGGTTGACAGTTCGACAGCTTAGTTCAACGATTCACTAACCAAATAAATGGTTTTTAGACAGAAAACGGTTTTGAGGTGATCAAAGGATATATTGAGTATCAACCACATGGCAAATTTCTAAAAGTACACTAATTTGTCTTTAATATTGAAAAATATAATTTTATAAAAATTTTGAAAATTTATTGTACTCGTATAATTTTGAAAATTTATTCAAATTTAATTAAATTTTTATTAAATAATTTATTTTCTTTTTAAATGGTTTACTTACAGAATTATACTAATTTATCTTATAATTTTTAATATAAACTAACCAATAATTTCCTTTTTTCAATATTATACTAATTTATCTTAATAATTTGTGTAGTTATTTGTTTAAATTATAGTGTTCCATTTCCCATAGTCATTATTGCAATGGTTTTCCAAAATCTATCAAATATAATAAATTTTCCTAAAATTTCCAAAATATTCTAATAATTTTCCATAATTATTTAATGCATTTAAATAAACATCCAAATACTTTATATCTTTTAATTTGAAAAATGTTATTTATGAAAATGTAGTTTTATATAAATTTTTGAAAAAATTATTACATTTGTTTGACAATGGGGATTTATTGAATTTTTTTAAAATTGTTATTAAATATATTTTTTTATTTGGTAGTTACTAACAAAATTACACTAATTTATCTTTTATTTTTCAATATAAATTAATTAATGATTTCATTTTCTAACATTATAATATTTTGTTCCTCCATTTGTATTTGGTTATTAATTACAATAATAACAATAACTAAAATTTTATACTTTTTGATAATTGTTAAATATAATTCTCGATTTTATAGAAATTAGTTAAGAGTTTTCAATTTCTATAAAATGTTGTTTAATGAGTTAATTAATAAAAAAAATTATTAATTTTTTGTAATTTACTAACCGTACTAATAAGAATATTTAAATTTTAGTAATTCACTAACCGTATTTATTAACTTTTGGTAATAACACTATTTAATACTCATTGAATATGGGTGGGATTTAATATTAATCGTGTTTAACTATTTATTAATTAATATTAATATTTTCAATGAGGGAGAATGAATATAGATTGAGGGATGCATTTAAGAATTCATTAGGGAGTGAGGTAATATGATACTTTCCTATTGGTTTAAATGAGATACCTTAAGAGAGATTATAGGAATAATTTTGGGTAGTTGGGTGGTATGGCTTAATGGGGATGGTGGAAGGGGGAGAGGAGAAAAAGTCAAAGAGAATGCAGGGGTGGGGATAATGGAGCAAGGAGAGGCATGGTGATAGGGACTCGTGCTTTGTTAAGCGAAGTTAAACAATAGAAATACATAAGAGTATATAATTGTTTTATATTTGAACTTTTTTAATAAACAATCTGATCAAACTCAACCTGAGTTGGTCGGTTTTTTAGTATTTCAGATTGGCTTTGATTTGATAAATTATATATTAATAGTTTATATTTTAAATTTAATTTTTTAATACAAGAAAGTAGGAAAATTACTATATACGTTAGTCTAAAATATTTTATATCATAGATTTAATTTTTGTAATTTATTTTTTAATAACATCATTGTAATTTATGAAATTTAAAGTTAACTTTTTAATTTTAAAATTTTTGAACAAACAAACTAAACCTGAAATTGATCCAAATTGATACAACCCGAGTTGGTGGGTTTTCACTAATGGTATCGATTTCAAGTGACAAACTATGGACTTGACCAAATCGATTTAGTTGACAAAATATCTTGCAACTGAACTGAACCAATCAGTGAACACACCTAATTTCAACTAAATTTATAGTCTAATCTCTAATAAACAACAATAGTTTAATCTCCAATAATTATTGAAAATTTATAACAAATGTACACAGTCATTTAAAATAAGTTTATAATGAAAATATAATAGATATATAATAAAAATACAATAATTACAAAAATATAATAAATACTGAAAATTACTAAATTAGTTAATAAATAGTGTAATCTTAAATAATAGTTTAATCTCTAATAAGTATTAATCTGTAAATTATAAAAATATATAATTATTAAAAATAAATTTATAAAAAAATACAATAAATATGATAAATTAAATTTCAAAAGTTAAATAATAGTTGTTTAATCTCCAATAATTATTGATAAATTTTTATTAAATAACAAAATTAAAAATGCATTTATAAATAATTATTGAAAGCATATTTATAAAAAAAAATAATTACTAAAAATAAAATAAATATTAATTATAGTAAATATAAAATATATAATGAATATACACTATTATAATTTTGTTGATAGTTATTTTCTATAATTATTAACTTATATAAGTGAAATTAGTTACTTACAATATTATTTACTTATTTAAATAATATTGTTATTTAAATTCTTAAAATATTAATTGTTTATTGAATTTAGTAATCCATAAAATGATAACTGTACTATTATTACATAATTCGTTATTAATTTTGTAAAATATATAAATTATTATTAATATGAATATTATGAATTATATTATAATTATTTTTCTACTTTTAAGATTGTCTTTTAAATTTATTACATAATTTCGTTATTTTAACTATTTAAAATTTTGTCATGTTAAATATTTTGTTATTTAAATATTTAAATAATATGTAAAATATTTAAAACTTTTCATTATTTGAATTTTATTTATTTTAATTTTATTACATAATATTAAATATTTTTATATTATTTAGCTATTTTTATGTTTTTTACTTATTGAAATATTTAAATAATGTTTTATTTTTTAATCTTAAATTTTTATCATTTGAATAACATTTAAATTGAATAATTCATAAAATTATAATTTATATTGTTACTACATAATTTCATGATGAATTTTTTAAAGATATTGAATTATTAACAATATGAATATTATTAAATCTATTAATTTTTTGTGTTTTGAATAAGTATTTTAAATTTAGTATATAATTTCATTATACTATTTAAATAGTTCAGAATTTTTTTAATTGAAACTTTTTTAGATAGATATAGATAAAAAGTGGAGGAGAGGTTGAATAGGAATTAGAGATAGTTTAGGAGAGAATCTCTCTACTAAATTAGAGATAACTTAAGAGATAAATAAGAGTTAAAGATAATTTAGGAGATAAATTGGAATTAGAGACAATTTAGGAGTAAGTGGGGGAAAGTGGTGCCACTTGGCTAAACATTAGAAAAGCAAATCCATCTTTCTTTATGGTTGTTAGAAATAGTTAAGCATATGTGATTTTCTTATTGGTTTAATGGGTAATTATTTGGAATTAAAAAATAAAAAATTCAAAAAAACAAAAAATTAGGAAAGGAGGTTTGAAGCAAGGAGAGGGCTGTTGACATGGCAGGACCAATTTTAATATATATACTAGCGGGGACCAGTGGTTTGGTAAAAAAAAGTGAACTAATGCATTTATAAATACTTCTAATTAAATGCTATAATTAATAATATTAATTAATTAATACTGTATTTTTTTAAATAATGTTAATTATTAAAAATTAAGAATAATAATGCAATTGTAAATATTTCTAGTTAAATCATTTATAGCTTGTAATTTTATTCTATTTATAATATAATAGATATCACTAATGTATTTTACATTAAGCTTTCAAAGGCCAGAACCGACTTGAACGAAGTGTTTCTTGGTGGAAAGCGCGCCTGAAAACCAAGCTGAAATGGAGAAGAGTTACCGAAGTCGCGTTTCATAATCCAAGGAAGAAGAAAAACGAAAAACAAAGAAAAACCACCCTAAAATGGAAAAACGATGCATTTCAAAAGTAAAACAAAAAACAAAGAAAAATGAAACTTATCTCTCCAACTTACTATAAGATGAAAAACAAAACACAAAGAGAAAATTACTAACCTAAAACTTATCTCCAATGTTCTCACTGCCAATCTGTAAACCTCTTCAAATCTTTATTTCCAACGTACTTGAAACTATTGAAATAGGATTTATCTCCAACGTTGTCACAGAGTTTACTTTCTGTGAACACAATACAGAATGATAAAAAACTAAAGAACGATACAGAGTTTACTTTCAAAAAATAGGATTTAACCCTAGAAAAAGAGAAAACATAATCTAAAACATACCTAATATGTGTTCACTGATAAAAAAACTGGAGGATGTGGCTTTATTCTTCTATGTTCACCGATGTTAGATTTTTAATGTCTGAGGTGGCTTTGTAACTTTGAGTGAGATGTACTAGAAGAAGATAGAGAGGAGTTTGGAGTATCCTTGAAATAAAAGCCTGTGGTAGAAGATGCATTGGAAGCCCAAATGCCTCTTGCAAAACATCTCGCTGCAAACTCATTTTATTGGTTTAAGTGATATTATGTGGATTAAAAAAATAGAAAATTCAAAATTCTGAGAGATTAGGAAAAGGGTGGGGGAGAAAGGAGTGAAGTGTTGACATGGCATGTCCAATTTTAATATACTGGTAATTTCTTGGCTAAAACTAATTAAATATAATTACCTGATAATTATGTGTAATTTTATGCTATTTATAGCTTAGATTATAATTACTGTTTAATAGTGTGAATTATACTATTGTTAATTAATAATTAATGCTAATTAATTAAATGTAATTTTATGGTAATTATAATTTATAGCATAACTTATAATTACTGTTAATTACAACAATCAGTGTTAATTACTATTGATGCAGCGCGATACAAGCACTCTTAGCTGGCGGACGCTTGGCTCCTCGCTGGCTACGGACGACATCTGAGAAAATGAAGGTGAAGGATTCCCGGGGAGATCGCCTGGTGGGAATACTCCAATGCTTAAGTTAGAATACTTGAGAGAGCTGTAAGGGATGCAAAGAGAACTAAGAGTGCAAATAGCACTAGATCAATAAAACTCAAGATTAATTCAAGATTCCTCTGCCCCTTCGACCCTGGGGCCTTTAAATGCAAATGTTCATGTCAAATCGGGCGTAACTGCCATTGGCCGTCTGTCGCAGCCGTTATTTGCTAGGGCTGCGTAGGTGACTGTTGCAGAGTACTGCCCAATCGGATGAGAGACACGTCCCGAAAAGGATAGACACGCCACCACCTGTTGAGAGACATGGGTGCAGTCTGTTGGGCTGGCAGGGACTACGTCGTCAGTCAAAAGACGTGATGCAGCCTGACAGGTACGGTCTCGTCAGATAAGAAACTTCCTGAGAATACCGTGTCACTTAACAATGAGTTGCTTTGTAGCGAGCTATCCCATAGCGAGCTATCCCATAGCAAGCTGTCTTGTAGTGAGCTCCTGGATGTGTCCCGAGGTGATTCTGCCTGAGGTTGCCTTTGGGCAGTCTTCTTGCTTAAGTAATGGAGCGAGTTGATTCTCTCAGCTCGCGAGCAGGGATAGACTTGACTTAGAGTACTCCCTTTCCACATACCAGGGTCCATGAGCTTGTGCTGTAGCGAGCTCATTCCGCGGCGAGCAGTAATGTAGTGAGCTGTCCTACGAGGACCTTACCGAGCTCGCTACTCAGTTGTTGCTAGGCTGTCATGCTGAGTTGTTGCTTATACTGAGTTACGTCCACGTGCCACCTTCTTAGGAGGTCGTCAATTGCCCCCCACTCCTCGGGCTAAGGATTCTACTTTGGCGCGAGGATCTGAGCCATCGATTTTGTGGGCACAATGGCTATAAATAGGAGGGCCTCAGACCTCATTTCCTTCACGCCAACTTGCCTTGCCTTCCGATTCTGAGGTCGCGCCTTCACCTAGCTGCTCGAGCTCTTCTCCTATTCACACCGTCTTTTCGGTTCAACTTTTCCTGGTGAGTCTTATCACTTTGTTAGCATGTCTAGGTATTCGTAGAACATCTTTCCCCAGGGCGGTAACCAAGGAGCTTGGGGGCAAGCTCAGGGGCAGCTTGGGGGCAAGCTCCGGAGGCTCAGGAGGCCTCCAGCGAGATGACTTCCACCTCCCGGGGTAGGGAGCTGGACAGTTTTGGTCCTTCCTCCATGTCGATGGAGAGACTTAGGACCTTGGTTCTTCAATTCAACCTTCCTAGAAACTTCATCTACAGTCTCCCATCCGATGACTACTATTGGGAACACGGTCACGATGAGATTGTGATCTTCCAAGAACAGCTCATTGCTAGCCTCTGTCTTCCTCAGCACCCTTTGATAGTGGAGGTATTAAACCATTTCAACGTTACTATACACCAACTTCACCCCAACTCAATCCGAAATGTAGTTGGGACAATTTCTTTATTTTATGAATATTGCCTTCCTCTTGATCTCGACATCTTCTCCACCATCCTTTCCATCAAGAATTCTTCCTTTGAACCTTCTCCAGAAAGGCATTCCTATAATTTTTCTCCTCGTCTTGGCTTCAAGCTCTTGCACGAGCTGCCGAATAGGATCCCGACCTGGAAGCGGTACTATTTTGTAGTTCGTAACCCCAAAGGGTGGCCCTTCCCAACCCACTAGAGGGCCACCATCCAGGATTCGGGTGTTGACTTGGATCCCAAAGTTCGAGAAACACTGCAATCCTGGGAAGCGGTTGGCTTCCATTGGTTGGACTACTTGATCGAGGACAAGCTCGCGCAGGCCAGCTTGAGTCCTAGTAGGTTGCCTTTTAGGTCGCGGAAATGCCTTGTAAAAAATTTCTTTTTTTTTTTTTTCTGGGCTAACGCCTTGTGATATTTGGCAACTGACATGTCTGGTGTAGACGCGCCCCACCTTCTGTCCAGCAACCAAAAGCGTAGGGCGAAGAGGTAGCACCTTGACCGAGCTTCCACCTCCGGGAGCACTGAGTTCAAGGCTGCTGATCCAGCCTTCGTTCCACCAGTGCCTGAGGTCCCACGGTCCCGTTCGAGGGAGTAGCCATGGAAGGTGGCACAGAAGAGCATGAGGTCCCGGCGCAAGGGCAATACCCTCCGTCTAAGCAATCCCACCTCTTTTCCTTCCTGCAGTTCCCTATCGGAGGATGGGAAAGCGTCACCGACTTCACTGTGGCTTCGCAAAGGAGTCAAAAGGCAGTCTCCCACGAGGGGGTCACCAGTTGGGGAGGGATGGACCCCAAACAGCTTGCCAGGCTAGCCTTTGCTCACTACATGGTGGTAAGTGGCTGCTTTTTTCTTTTTTTCTCTTCTCCTTTTTTCTTTTTTGACCTTGGCCTTTTGTTGGCAGGTGAACACCACCATCCATGCCATGGCTCTCCAGACCAACATTCACTCCAGCGACACTCTTGCTCAGAGGTCAACCGTGCAAAAGCTCCAAGGTGAGCTCGACCAGGCCCGAGGTGAAGTCCTTCAGGCTCGAAAGGGGAGCGAGGCCCAGGAACTACTCGTCCGGGACCAGGAGGCACAGATCACCCGGTTATCTGAGGAGAGCGCTCGCTACTGGGAGGAGTTGTCAAGGGTGGTAGCGGAGAGGGAGCTTCTTCGCCAGCAGGTCCAGGGCTTGGAGTCCACACTTCAGGATCGGACTCGAAAGTTCGATGCCATAGTGGAGGCTGAGCGAGCTAAGGCGGTGTGGGACTTCAAGGACTCCCAAGAGTACCATGACCTCTAGGTGGAGTATGGCTCAAGCTCCTACCGTTCTAGATTCACACTCTGCCGCTAGTTGGTCCGAAAGAAGTTCTTCGGGCTCAACCTTTAGGGCATAACGATGAAGGGCCTGGATCCAGAGATGGCGGACATGGCAGAGGAGGAGGAGCCTGACTCTCTAGAGGATGATGAGGACGTGGAGGTGGTGGATCCCTGAGGCCGGTTGCTGCTCTTCTTTTTCTTTCTTCTGCATGGATTCTAGTGGTTCCCAAGTGTTTGAACCCAGTTTTAAATGTTTCTACTCTTGATGAACTTTCTCGGGCTGTTAGGCCCTATTTTTTATTTTTGTTCTGATGAATATTTTTTGTTTATAAAAGTTAGTAATGAAATGTTTTGTCTTTTTCTGCTAAGTATTGTGTGCTCTTTACTTTCTACCGAAGCGACTTTATCACTCGAGCTGTTAGAGCTACATGCACGAAGTAGGATCTTTCGGTATTTGTTACCCCGAGTTGTTCCTCCATACTTGGGGTAATTTTATGATATACCCCGAAGTGGTTATTATAATGAGCCCAAGCTGTATGCACCTGGGTTAAGTTGATGTCGGTTGTCCCTTGTCGGGTTCAACTAGTATGTCGAGGCGAGCTACGCTTCATAGGGTTCATGCCCGAGCTGCCTATGCCTTCGACATTAATACTTAGCCTTTACCAACGAAATGGTTAGGTCTTTCATAGTACTGAGGTCTTAGTTAGCTCAGCGTTTTAGCCCTTAGGCTGAGGAAGTGACTTATAGTCCACTCTTAGAGTTCACCCATGCCATAGAGGCGACTAGGTCTTATCGCGCCAAGGTCTTCGTTAGCTCGGCATTTTGGCCTTAGAATCTGGGAGTGACTCGTGGTCTACTCAGTAGTTTGCCCATGCCATAGAGGTGACTGGGTCTTATCGCGCCAAGGTCATCGTTAGCTCGGCACTTTGGCCCTTAGGCTTTGAGAGTGACTCGTGGTTTACTCAGTAGTTTATAAGTAATATTGCCTTAAGTTAACAATATTCCATGCCCGAGGTACTGGTTTTCCCTCTAGGGTTTCCAGCTCATATGTTCCTTCCCCGAGCACCCGCTTTAGTCGGTAGGGTCCTTCTCAATTTGGCTTGAGCTTACCAACACCGGGCTCGGGCACCATAACTTTACGAAGGACCAGGTCACCGACGCGGAGGTTCCGCTTCTTGACCCTGGCATTATAGTACCAAGCTACTCTCTATTGGTAGGCCGCAGTCCTAAAATATACATCTATCGTGGTGGTTTATATAAATGATAATTCAATCTAACTTGGCGGTTGTGACCGACATCTAGGAAAGTATCAAACCAATACTGGAGGTCAGAAAGTAATCTGTTTTTTTGGTAAAGTGTAAGTTTGTGAATGGTTTGACTAAGTCCCTAAAGAGGTCTTTATCCTCTAAGCAACACCCATGATCAATGTTTAAAATTTCGATACGATACATCTGATATAGAATATACATGAAAATCAGAGGCGTATAGGGGGTGTATCGGGACGTATCAATAGCGTATCGACGAAAAAGATACGATCAAAAATTAAAAAAAATTAAAAGGGAAAAGCAAGCTTCTTTTCCTTGAAATAAGTCTTTTTTTACCCCAAAATGGCTTTAAAGCTCCAAACTTCATTCCTAGAGTGCTAGATTTGCAAAATTTTGCAAAAAATAAGTGTGAATTGTTAATTTTTTTAAAAGATTTTTCAAAATTTGATAAAATATGACAAAAATAGGTAATTTTTTTCAATCTTTTATAATATCTTGTGATTTCTTTTTTTTTTCTTGAATGTTTAAATTTATGTTGATCTACATTTCTTACATTCAAAATCACAATTTTTTTTTGTGTTATTAGTAGATTTGTGGAAATTTCATGAAGATATTTGGGGAAAATATAAATTAACAAAAAATTTGCAAATATAATTTTTCTCTACCTATAAAGATTAAATATGTTTTAGATCTATGGATTTATCTATCATATCCATAGAGCAATTGAAATTTCTTCTTTAATATTTTTTTGATTTTTTATATTTTTAGAATTAAGAAAATAAATAATAATTAATTATATTTTATCATTTGATCACAACAATTGAATATATAATTCTATGGGTGATATATCATATCCATAGACCAATTGAAAGTTCTTCTTTGATAATTACTTTTTTATTTTTATATTTTTAGAAATAAAAAATAAATAAACAATTAATTATATTGTATTATTTGATCACAATGATTGAATATATTATAATTCTATGGATGATCAATCATATTCACAAAGCAATTGAAATTTCTTCTTTAATAACTATCTTTTGAATACATTATATAATGTTTATTATTTTTTAAAATTTTGGAATGAATAATAAATAATTATTAATTATATTTTCACATAGAAGTTGTGCCAATGCATGTTTTATAGTTGGATAGGAGAGTTGGGTTTTTCTCATACCATAATACATTGAAACTTAAGAATTATAATTAAGCATAGAATTTTTAATGAAATTATAGTTAGCTATAATATATTTCTTCATAAAACCATTAAAATACATTAGTTTAATGTATATACACCTCATTGAACTTATATTTATTGTTGTTGATATATTTTTATGATTTATTAAAGTATTTATAGTGTTTCTAAGTGTATCTATGCGTATCTAAGTTTTTCTCTGACACGCATGCGTATCCAAAGCGTATCCGGATAAGTCTCTTAAAATTGCCATTCCGACACACTTGACGTTTCCGATACTTTGAACTTTACCCATGACTTAGGACGTCACAAACATGCATAGTGGCCACTAAACCACCAGCTCGTGTTTATGCCGATGGTTTTGTGACCGCCAGCCTAGATGTATAGATCATTTTTCTTGTACTGAATCCAGTCTATGAGGTGGAGCTTCATATTGGATCTCCGATTTAGTAACGAGGAAGAGAAAGAATTGATGCTTGACGAGAGGTTAGAAAGAAGGGTATTTTTGGGATTCAAAAAAGTTTAATGTGAGTTTGTAATTTACCCTTTGAAATTAACGAATACATGTGACCGAGTTACACGTATAAGTAGGGGGGTAAAACTATAGTTTCCACTATAAGTTACAACGCAATTCGATCATTTGATTAAAAGCCCTAGTTCCCCTTTCTCCTTCTCACAGCACTAGGGACCAAAACTCTACCCTATGCTCTCAATCATCTTGACCAGAAATAACCACTCCAACAACCAATACTGGAGCGTGGTCATTCATTTTGATTTATCTTTCTTAGATCTATTATTTCTAATATATGTTAGTGTATCATTAGATTTGATCTAATTCCTTTGTTAGATATGTTTATGGACGGAATTTTGAACATCGATTTGTATTATTACATGTGGTTTCTTTTTTACCGATACTCTTAGGCCCCGTTTGATTTTTGGTAAGTTATTTATTTGGGTAAATGCAATTATTTAGGTAAGTTTTTTCTAGGAAATATTTATCCTGGTAAGTACGCCCATGTTTGGTTCAATTCTCATTCTTTCTCATTCTTACCCAAGATGAAATTCTAAAATGGAAAAGAATGGGTAGAAGTATGTAGAGTGAGAAAATATTGCTATGAACCAAACACTTTTTTTCTAAAAATGAATTCTTTTCAGACTGACAAGTGTCCTATGTTGCTCGTTTTTCATAAAAAGTGCTCTCGTAAAAGTACTTCCATAAAAGTGCTTTTACAAAAGTGTTTTTGTAAAAGTAATTCTATAAAAGTACTTTCGTAAAATTACTTTTATAAAAGTATTTCTATAAAAATGCTTTCATAAAAGTGTTTTTGTATAAAAGTACTTTTGCAAAAGTGCTTTCATAAAAGTACTTTTATAAAAGTGCTTTCACAAAAGTAAGCATTTATGAAAACAATTTTATAAGTAGAGTTTCCTCAAAGAACGAAATGAGCAAGATGGGGCATGATTATTTTTCATGCTGCAAGCTAGTCAATTTTTGTGGTATGGAGCTGATTTTTCATCATAAAAAGAATGTGGTCCTAGGAAAGAATTGTATAACCAAACACTCTAATTTTATTCATTCTTGCATAGAATGAGCAAAAATTAAGAGAATGAGGCCCACAACAGTGAACCAAACATGGCCTACATTTACCTATGTTCTTTTATTTCCTAGGTAAATAAGATAATGACCATTTTAGCCATAAAAATTCATTACTAAAAGGGACATTTTTGTCCCATTCAAGTGTTAGCAACTTCCCCCTAGGTGGGGAAGTTATTTACCCACCTATGAGATAAACTTTCCCTGCTCCCAACAAAAATATGAAGAAAGAACATGGGATTCTTGGTAAATGGGAACCAAAATCCCATTGACCAATTTCTCCCCTCACAAAATCCGAAAAAAGAACACCCTCTCATATGTAATAATGACATTTACCATGTACCCTTTCATGGTCCATTGTCAATTAAAGCCTCAAATTGGACATGTTTGTTATTTTTCTTTCTATAAAGAGCAATATTTTGCAACTTAAAAGAAAATCACCATACTTTTTCATAAAACATTTCCTACTTCATCAACCTACGCTAAGGGCCCATTTGGTTTGCAAATAGGACACCTACTCCTATGCATGTCGTTTGGTTGGGTATTGGAATTGGAATAAATAAAATTGTTGTTAGGTTCATTTGGAGTTAGAATAGGATTCAACTGAAATTTTTCAATTTTGTATTAATCTACTTATTACTTTATTAATATTTATGACTATATAATTATTATTTAATTAATACTTTGTTATTATTATTTTATTAATATTTTACTAATATTTTATTATTATTTTAAGTATTAATATATTCTTATTTTATTATTATTATTGATGGTGCTCAGGTCACCCACGTTCCTACTAGATGAAAGCTCAGACAGAAGGATGTTGAGGTTGGAAGACCGATATGCAAGACAAACAAAGTTAGAGTACCTAGGGTTTGGACCCGGACTAGGCATTTTGATTCTTAAGTTAGCCAAGTTGGTTGCAAGAAAGTAGTCTTAGTTTGCATTTAATTGTGCATACCTTGTGAAGGAGTGGAGCATTTATATAGGCTTCGGGGTCCAAGAGCCGTGCCCAAGATATCCGAGAGTGATAGGCCTTTTCAACTCATTATCTTTGGGGCACATTGCACCAACACTAGCAATAATTCTCATCCAAGCTCTTCAAAGCATGGGAGGACCGGGGTCACCTCTGCTAGGTGGGCGACATGTCGTCGTCGGTTTTGGAGCCAATAGGTATGATAACTAGATAAGGACATATTACCACATAGGTCGGTACTTCAGAGGCCAATTGGCTACTCAAGTCATTCATTGCCCAGGTTGGGGAGGTCAAGCTGGCATCGGAAATCATCAACTTATTCTCCCAAGGTGATGTGCTCCGCACTCAGTTGAGGGACGACATACTATTCTTCCTTAGGTCAAGATGTAGGTCAGGTTAGTCAGTTTAGGCTGACTTGGCTTTGTCCAACCTATCCCCACGTGGCACCAAGATGTCAATAAATGGTTCGGATTAGTCATGTGTCCTGTTGTAATTGGTTGGCCAAATCACCCCTCATCAATTATCATATTATTACTTTCATAGTACTTTATTATTTAATTATTAATGGTTTATTACTATTTCATGAATTATTTGTTTATATTATATTATTATTATTATATTTAATACTTAATATCTTTGTTTGTTATTATTGATTCATTAATATTTTATTATTTTATTAATATTAAGGTTTGGGGGTTTTTGTCATGTGTTCCTTACTTCTTGATATACTCTACAATGGGAATCCCTTTCTCTAGGGGGGCATGGAACGACCATTCCTCTAAGAATAAAAATCAAAATCCCATTCCTGCCAAACAAATAATTGGAATCGGATTCCAATTCCAAGCACCTATTCCAAAAAAAAAACCAAATTAATGGATCCTAAAGTTTGTAAAACCACAAGGGAAAAAAAAAATATCACATAAAACAATAATGGGAACAAAAACAAAATTTTCTAACATTAGATGATATTGCCGTTTGGTATTCACTTTAACACTTTAACGGCATTCTCATCCATGAAATTGGTAAAGAAAAGTATAGAAACTTGAATCCATTGTCGGCATCATTTTTCAGATTGAGGTGTTAAGAAGAAGAAGAAATGGGTAGTGCCAAACACCTCACTCAATATATGAATTTTAAGATTTTTCTAGAATTGATGCATAACAGGACCATCATCTTAATTAGAACTTATCTATATATACTTCCTCCTGTCTCACTTTCTACTCTACCTTGGAGCTTTTACACTAATTCACCATTCTCAATACTTGGTTAAAGTTTTACTAATATTATTATTTAACTCTACGTGTTAATATATATTTAACTATTTGTTAAGTGATACCAGGAAAATGATTAACATTTGTTAAAGTGATAATGGTCATACCAGGCCAGGAGTCCAACCTAACCCAGTCCATGAGGTGGGAGATTTCTTACTGGATCTCCCATTTAGGGATGAGGAAGAAGGGAAAGAATTGAAGCTTGAAGAGAAGGATAATTTTAGGATTTATTTTTTTTAAAGTGGATATATATGACATCACATTTTGAACATCATTGGATTCGATCTAGCTTCTTTGTTAGATCTGTTAATGGCATCATTTTGAACATCGATTTGTATTCTGAGATGTAATTTCTTTCTTACCAATACTCTATAATAACCATACTCTTATATGTAATAATGGTATATACCATATACCCTTTCGTGGTTCATTAATTGTTAACTGAAGCCTAAAATTGGACAGGTTTGTTATTTTTCTTTCTGCAAGGCTGTGTTTGTTTTCGGTGCAAATATTTATGGATGTAAAAATATATCGAAGGAATTCAACACGGATCGATTTAAATGAGTGAACCATTGTAACTTTGAAAAATGTATTATCAATATTTTATTTGTATCGATTATCAATGTAAAGCTCTATCCTGAGTAGAGTTTACATTGATTTTTAATGTAAAACTATACTCCATCCAAACGCCAATAAATATGAACTGAGAGTGGAAATTTACACTGATATGTCTTTACACTGAAAACAAATGCAACCCAAAAAAAACAATATTTTGCTACTTAAAAGAAAACCACCATATTCTGCTATAAAACATTGCTTGCTTCGTCGATCCACACTACATTTTGTAAAACCATAAGGACACATTTTAACACTTGAAACAATAATCGGAACAAAAACAAAATTTTTGAAAATTAAATGATAATGCCGTTTCATATTCACTTTAACACTTAAATGGCATTCTCATCCATGAATTTGGTGAAAGAAAAGCATGGGAACTTGAATCCATTGTCGACATCATTTTTTAGATCGAGGTTTTGATATTTCAATGACTTTTTCCAATGAATGAGTGTTCTTGGTAATTTGGTATTTTTATGTATTCCACATTTTAATTGTAGAAAAATATGAAGAAGAAATAGGTAGGTAGTGCCAAATGCCCCACTCATATGAAAAAATGAATTATAAGGGCATTTGGCACCTGGCTTTCTTAAGTGATTAAAAATTAAAAACAAATGCTTATTCGAATAAGCACTTATTTACATTTGACACCTGGCTTTCTTCAAGTGCTTATTTAAAAAAAAATAAGCATTTATTTTATATTGGGTGTTTTGTTGTCTTTTTTTCCAATAAACACTTAAATAAGCACTTGTGACTCTTTTGTCCTTCATTTTATTTCGAATTTTCAAAATATCCAATTTAAAGTGAATGAATAAAAGTACATCGATATAAGTGCTTTTGTAAAAGTACTTTTATAAGAGTACTTTTGTAAAAGTGCTCTTATAAAAGTACTTTCGTGCAAGTGCTCTTATAAAAGTACCTTGATAAAATTACTTTTACAAAAGTGCTTTCATGTAAAAGTACATTTATAAAAGTTCTTTTGTAAAAGTACTTTTATAAAAGTTCTTTCATAAAAGTGTTTTTATAAAAATGCTTTCATAAAAGTACTTTGTTTCCTAAAAGTAACAATATTGTTGTTAAAAGTAACAGTATTGAAATGGTATAACTGATATTCTAAAAATTTTTAGGGGATAATTCTTGGAGAAAATTTTTGAATAAGTACTTATTGTATGAATACTTTAAAAATTTGCAAATTTGGGCTTAAAAAAATAAGCCCTTATTTTTAAAATAAACACTTATTTCAAGATTATTTCCCAAACACCAATAAGTGCTTAATGATGTGATCCCAATCGAAACAAGCACTTATTTTTAAGCACTCCCAAACATGACTTTAATTTGAATTTAGTTATACCTCCTCAGGTCTCACTTTTTGCTCTATCTTGGAACTTTTCATTACTTCACTATTCTCTCTCTCTCTCTCTCTCTCTCTCTCTCTCTCTCTCTCTCTCTCTCTCTCTCTCTCTCTCTATCTATCTATCTATCTATCTATCTATCTATCTACCTATCTATCTATCTATCTATCTATCTATCTATATATATATATATATATATATATATATATATATATATATATATATATATATATATACATATATACACTAAATTAGAAACATGCCACATCATTGCCCGAGCTTGCTCCCTTAACCCAACTGAGAACTCTCAATCCCTCTTCATTTTAGCCTTCCTTCTCCTTCGTGAAGCCACCTCATCACACCCTTCTCCCTCTCTCATTTTGACATTTCAACATGCCTAGTCCGTCCCTCTTTCCTCTATATTTATCCCTTTGGATATCCCTTCCTAAAACTATTCCTAAAATCTCTCTCTACAAAATCTAATCTAATCTAGCCAAGTGGCACCACTATATTGTTAATTTTGTATTGTAAAAAATTATTAAAAGTAGTATATAAAATATAACTAATTATTAATTTTTTAAAATGTTAAATTATAAAACAATTGCCTACTCTTATGTGATTTTTTTGTTTAGCTTTCGCTTAACAAAGCATATGCATCACACAAGTCCCTGCTAGGTACAACTTGAGTGGGTTGGATCGGGTTGATGGTCAATCCAATCTTAAGTCTCAAACCTCAAGCTTAAGCTTGCTCCAATCTAAGGTTAAGCTTGAGTTTACTAGAAAAACTTTGGCTATTGGGGGCCAACAACCTTTTCTGTTCAAAGAGTTTATGGGTTGGGCACGTTACCATAAGAGTGGGCAAATTAATAATTGCCTTTTTGAGTAAAAACAAAAGCATGGGCATGAATTGCCGTGAACGTGCCCAACCCATAAACTCTCTCAAAGTTAACTCGAGTTTACCAACCTAAGCCCAACTCAACCTTAACTAAGCATTGGCTTAGAGATGGCAAATTCTATCCTACCCGGTGGTACCCAACTATCTACCCCTACCCAGCTTGACGAAGCGGGATTTTTTGTTTGAAGGATAGGTTTTGGGGAAAGTTAGGTTTTGGGCAAGGATTGAAATGTTGATATGATACGTCTGATATAGGGATATGCTATGACTGGAGATGTATCTTGCCAATCATGCATATCAGGTCGGTACGGGTGTGTATCAATTCGTATTGCACTATATCGGCCGATAGGCCCGATACATATCGATACGGACTGATATAGAACGATGCGCTACCAGCGAGACGCAGATGCACATGCACATACTCTTTTACTAAAAAAGAAAGTTGGAAGGATTCAAACCCGTGTCAAGAGCTAAAGAAGCGGTTAACGTCTACACCTATAAGCCACTAGGCCACTCCATCTTTTGTGTTTATGAATAAATGAATATAGCTTTTATTTCTTTATTACTTAAATGCAGTTCAAATAAATAATACATATTACAGTTAACTCCAACTAAAAAATTAAAAAAGTAATATTTAAAATCAGTATTTTATAAAATAATAGAAATAAATAATATATCAAATCAACATTTATATCAAAATATTATTTAAATCTCACAAAATTTATAAAAATATAATATTAATAAGAAAGTAATTATTTTAGTACTTAAAAATTATAAATTTGCACATGATGTGTATATATATATATATATATATATATATATATATATATATATATATATCTGTGTGTGTGTGTGTGTGATGAATCAATTTTTTGCGCTAAGTACCTCATCATTTGGTCTGCTTCCAAGTGGCCGATGACTCAGAAGCCGAAGTGGAGAACTTTTGTAGGATGATGACCTGGATGTCGAGCTGACCAGGGCGAGCTGACTAAGCCAAGTTGGGCAGGTTAGGTGCCAAACTGACTGGGCCGAGCTGGATTGATTGTTGAGCTTCATAGTTCTTTAGAGACCTACAAGGAATCAATGTTAGAGGACCCGGGGTGGCTAACCCGGCGAGGTCACTCCGATGCTTAAGTCAGTACTCTCATAGTAGACTACGAGCTGAAAATCACAAAGTATGAGAGCTAAAATATGCTTACTTGCCCCCCTCATGCCATTGGGGTTGGTGCCTTTATATAGGCATTGTTTGGCATGGGCTTCACGCACCATATCCAAGATTTCCGAGAGGTCACCTAAGTGGTCCGAGATTCTCGGAGGCAACCGCTGTGCACGTTGACCATCCTCCAGAACGTTCAATACGTTGGCCAACTTCCAAGGATCGTGGGAGTGTTGGGATATGTGTGTCGAATTTATCGACGAGCACGTCTCGCAGGTTGCTACTTGGACCTCAGTTAGGCCGGCACGCCCTCGAGGGAGGTCGCTCCTTGCATCGTGGTTACTTCGACCAATGACGAGTAGACATGTTCATGGGCCGGGTAGCCTGATGGCCCGGCCCGACCCGACCCGCACCCCGGTCGGGCTTGGTCATGTAATTAGGCATGTGGACTTGACCTTGGGCCTAACACAGTAAGCCCAATTATGTTTCGGGTCGGGCTCGGGATTTGTCAAAAAAGCCCGACCCGACTCAGCATTATATATTTTATAAATTATATAATATGTATTTTATATATTATATAAAATATATAAATAATATAATATTTATTAAAATATATATTTTTAATTTAATATATACATTTTTTATTATTTTCTTTATAATCTCTCTCTCTTCCTCGCTATTCAACTGCTAACAGTATGGGCTAAATTTTGGGCTCGGGCCTAGGCCCGGGCTTCAGGTTTTTTATGAGGGTCGAGCTCGGGCTCAGGCCTTAGAAAATTCTGTTAGTACAAAGTGAAAGCCCGGCCCGAGCCCGACCCGGCCCGACCCGTGAACAGGTCTAGTGACGAGGTGCTGTAGGTCAGCCCTGGACGAGGTGCTTCTAGCCGACCTGAGTGGTGGTCGAGGTCGCCAGTTCAGCTCCTGTGCCAGGTCGCCAGTTCGGCACCTTTGCTAGGTCGCCAAGTCAGCACCTGTGCTAGGTCGCCAGTTCGGGACACCATCATCTTGGCTAAGTTGTTGCCTAAGTGGTTTCGAGTGTCACCCAGTTGTTCCGAGATGCCACATGTCACAATGTCATTTGAGGGTCAAATCCACCCTCATCAATTGCCCCCCCCGCCACTCCCGAGTTGAAAGTAACTTGGCGAAGGGAGTAGATTGCTCCTTTTGGCATGGAATGATTAATTTGATGAGCTCGTAAGCGTCAATCCAATTTGCTTCTCAAGTCGAAAGAGTCCAAATGTTTGTAGTCTTGTGCAGGACCTCGCCATCTTTATTTTCAAGGCCCAAGAGCAAATTCATCTACTCGAGAAGAGGTGGAGCATGTACCATGAGGACATCTACCTTATTAGGGAAGTGACCATCAAGAGGTTCTGTGATCCGACTAAGTACCTCAAGAGTGAAGCTCATCGTGCTGTCCTTAAGAGGGGGTTCTGTGTGACTGCTCTATCAGGTCGCTCCACCTAGGTAGACTTCAGCGCAACGTCCTTCGAGCTGGTCCTAGCTAGTGAGTTTGATGCGGAGCCTGCAACCGAGGTGGAGGTCTGCTATGAAGAAATCAAGTTTGCATCCATCATGGTGCTGAGAGCGAACTAGTATTTCCTTTGTTTTCTCGTGCTGAATGCGAATTGCTTTATATTTTGTCCACGCAAAAGATGCAATTGGGCCTCACATAGTGCCGAGGTCTTTTGTCAGCTTGGTACCTTAGCCCTTAGGCTCTGGGAGCAACTCGCAGTCCACTCTCCTTACCCTTGATTTTGCCTATGCCGAAGAGGCGACTAGGTCTTATGTGGTGCCGAGGTCTTTTGTCAACTCAGTACCTTAGCCCTTAGGCTCTGGGAACGACTCGTAGTCCACTCTCCTTACCCTTGATTTTGCCCATGCCGAAGAGGCGACTAGGTCTTATGTGGTACCGAGGTCTTTTATCAGTTCGACACTTTAGAGTTACAGCTGCGCTACATCAGCCTTGTTAGTGACGCCGGTCACCCACTCCTACAAAAAACTATTGGGAGCTCAACCTACGGGGGCAAGACTACTGACTTAAGGTCACCAGCTCGCACGGGAGCCCTTGAAGGCTCGACCGGAAGGGCATCCATGCAGTTCGTTGGCTGCCAACTTCCCTGGAAGCCATGAAGAGCTCATCTTGTAGAGGGTACCTCGCGAAGAGGACTGATGAGGCTTTATCCGAGTTGAAATAAAGTCGACAGAGCCACTTAGCTTGTTGACCATCAACTTCCTACTTAGTCTTTGAGTTCATAAAAAATGGAAACTAGAAAGTGAGAGCTTTAGTTTCTAAAAAGTGAGAACTTAGCTTTCTAGAAGAAGAGGACATATCCTTTCAGAAGATGATAACTTAGCTTTTTGTAGCGTATTCCCACAAACAATGCCAATTGGTGAATCAATTTTTTGCGCTAAGTACCTCATCATTTGGTCTGCTTCCAAGTGACTGATGACTCAGAGGCCGAAGTGGAGAACTTTTGTTGGATGAGGACCTGGATGCCGAGCTGACTAGGCTGAGCTAGGGGCGGATTAGGTGCCGAGCTGACTGAGCCAAGCTAGGCAGGTTAGGTGCCGAACTAACTGGGCCGAGTTGGGCAGGTTAGGTGATGAACTGACTGGGCCGAGCTAGGCAGATTAGCTGCCGAACTGACTAGGCCGAGCTGGGTAGGTTAGGTGCCGAATTGACTGGGTCAAGCTGGGCAGGTTAGGTGTCGAACTGACTGGGCCGAGCTGGGCAGGTTAGGTGCCGAACTGACTGGGTCGACTTGGATTGATTGTTGAGCTTCATAGTTCTTTAGAGACCTACAAGGAATCAATGTCAGACGACTCGGGGTGGCTAACCCGACGAGGTCGCTCCAATGCTTAAGTTAATACTCTCATAGTAGACTACGAGCTAAAAATCACAAAGTATGAGAGCTAGAATATGCTTACTTGCCCCCCTCATGCCATTGGGGTTGGTGCCTTTGTATAGACATTGTTTGGCATGGGCTTCATGCACCATATCCGAGATTTCTGAGAGGTCGCCTAAGTGGTCTGAGATTCTCGGAGGAAACCGCCATGCACATTGACCATCCTCCGAAACATTCGATATGTGGGCCAACTTCCAAGGATCGTGGGAGTGTTGGGATATCTGTGCCGAATTTGTCGGCGAGCACATCTCACAAGTCGCCACCTGGACCTCAGTCAGGCCAACACGCCCTCGAGGGAGGTCACTCCTTGTGTCGATGTTACTTCAGCTAGTGACGAGGTGCTGCAGGTCGGCCCTGGACGAGGTGCTTCTAGTCGACTTGAGTTGTGGTCGAGGTTGCCAGTTCGGCACCTGTGCCAGGTCGCCAGTTCGAGACACCATCATCTTGGCTAAGTTGTTGCCTAAGTGGTTCTGTGTGTCACCTAATTGTTCCGAGATGCCATGTGTCACAACTCACAATGTCATTGGAGGGTCAAATCTGCCCTCATCAATATGTATGTAAATACTAGTTTACATTACGTAAAATCATATTTATTATTTATAAAATAAAGAAATTGTTTACAAAATATTCAAGAATATAATCTTAAATTTAATCTTTCAAATCTACTAATCTACATTTATACCAAAAAAATATTTTTAATTAGAAAATTATAGAAATAAAAATATAATAATGGAATAATCATTTTAAAAGTTAAAAATTATGAATCTGCATATTATATGTATCTTAGAAATTTTAATAGGTTTGATATATTTTAAGTTGAGATTATACATTTTGTAAATTATTAATGGATATATTAATTTACACAGACAATTTAATATTTGGTTGACCTCTTTGTTTATGTAAAAAAGTAAAAATAGTAATATAAAAAATAATTGATATAACAATTAAAATATAATAGGAAAATATGTTTTGCATTTTGGATTTTTAATTGATACATTATCAATAAAATTGTATGATATCCATGCGTCATATTATATTAATTGTAATACACTTTTTTCATATACACCATTAAAATATACATTTTCTATATATTTATACATTATTTATGATTATTTGACCTTATATTTAATATTATTAATGTATTATGAATTTATGTGTTACCATAGTGTATCCATATTTTTCGTCTGTATTCGTACCTATACCCGTATCCAAGTTGTCTAATATGATATTTTATACCAATACTTTAATCCTTGGTTTTGGGATTCTACAACCTGTACGTTACGGGTAGGGTATAGTATTAGGATAAACTTGACCCCCTCAACCTACATACTGTTGGAAAGCATATAAACTTCATGTACTAGGTGTTGAATTTAATAATATTTTGAATTATATGTAAAGGATAATTGATAGTTTATTTGTTATTTTACATCTTAATCAAATAATTGGGAACTTTGTTGTTTATTTATATTATTTTACTTATTTATTACTTTTATATAACAAGAAATAATAGAAAATTAGATGCGGGTTTTAAACCTAACTCACCCCTACCCTTGAATATAGGGAGGGTTTTGCATTTTCATGTGTGAGGAGGGTCTGGACTCTCAAAATCCAACCCACTTGGCTGTTAGAGTCTAGAATTTACAAAACCCTCATTGAACCTACTCTATTGCCATCCTTGCTCGAGCTAGGCTTGGGCTTGGGCATAATGATCTTTGTAGCTCAATTTTCAAGTAGAATATGTTGATAATATAATATATATATATATATATATATATATATATATATATATATATATATATATATATGTAAAATGTTGGACAAACTTAAATTGTATTAGATCAATACTCGAGGCCTCAACCTAAGCCCAATCTGAATTTAAGTTCGAATTTTTTTAGCACAAAAAACTAAAAAACTCAAATCCAACTTGTACAAAAATTTTAATTAAATCAAGTCGGACTTGAATTGGATACATACAGTTTGCACCCCTGACTAGATTGTTTGAAATTGTTTTAATAAAACCCTTACATCGCACGGATACTTGCTAATAATTGTTTAAAGTTTGATTAATGTTTCAACTCTATGCGTTAATTTAACTATTTCTTTGGTGATACCAGGATTCCAGGAAAATGATTAACATTTATTAAAGTGATTATGTTGATTCCACTCGCTTTATTATTTAATTGTTAATACAGCAACATCCTTTATACCGACATTAGTACCATACAATATGAATTTAGTGAGGAGGCTAAATATTATAATCTGCATTAATTTGTTAAACCTAGGAGCAAGATTCTTTTTGAAAAGGCAGGCCAAAAGGCAAAAAGCAAAAGCTTATTTCGTCAGGAATGAAATGTTCCAACTTCCAATCGCCCCTCGCCCCCTTCGTCATTCACACACTTCTCTCCTTCACTCACATCTCCTCGACTCCTTTACGCCTACTGTATGTTTTGTTATTTGATTTTCAGTGTTGATCTAACACCCATTTCTTTCTCATCAACCTTTTGGGCTATTACCGAGAACCCATCTCCAAATCAGTCTCTTTGCTCCAAGACCCCATGGGATTTGGAGAAAGCCCATGAAAGGGAGAAACAGAGAAATGGGTCTTCTTTAGAAAAGGTTCTGTCTTTCGATTTCTAGCGGAATCTCCAGATCTATGGACTTAAATCCCATTCATAGAAGCAGAAAACGAGTTTTTGAGTAGTGGGTGTTTATTATTTCTTTCTCATTGTATCTAATTTTAGAAGAAAATGGCGATTTATCTCTATTTCTAGTAGGAGATTGGAGGATTTTTAGCGGATTTTGCGGGAGTTCGTTTGAGCAGAGATATGATTCAGCTATTATTTTTGGTTCTTTTTGCCGAAGTCATTGTAGCGTTTCTTCTAATGGTGAAGATCGGGCCTTTGAGGGACCTAGTGATGAAGGGTATGGACCAACTGAAGACGGGAAAAGGCTCAGCCACATTAAAAACCATTGCTGGCACTATGTCAGTAATCCTCGCATCAAGCATTACCAGCCTCCTTAACATCCAGAACAAGGGAACGAAGCTCGGTACGGTGACACCGATGGATCAAGTCCTCTGGAGATCGCACTTGTTAGAGGCTTCGCTCATGGGTATGGTCTCGCCCCAGCCTGTATTTTTGCTCTTTTCTTTTCTCTCAGTTGGTTTCTCAGGTTTCATTCATGGTAACATTTTAGATGCAAAAGATTGCTTTTTCTTCTCTGGGAATTTAGTAGAAACCATGTTGGTCTCGCCCCAGTTGCACATTGGGAACATCTCCCCATGAATTTAAGATAAATATACAGGAGCTATTGCAGATGGGTTGCTGGATTCTGTGTTCCCAGAGTTTTTGCTTTCAGGATATGAAAATTTGGTCCCCTTAAGCATCTATAACTGCTAAATAGTATTTTAGGCACAATGGCATAGATTTTGTGTTGGCTTCCTTCTTAAGGGTACACAATAATGGGTCCCTCCATTGATTCAACGATTTCATCACCATATCATAATATTCATACCAAGTAATTGTTTTGTGTTTGGCTTGAAAAGGACTTGGGTTGTAAGTAATAACAAATGATTATTTATCAAAAAAAAAATTGTAACAAATGATTTGGCCCACAATTTAACCATGGATATGACACTGAGCAGAAAGTATGTTTTTGAAAATACAGTGCAATAAGAAGCTATCAATGGTGAGAAGTATCAATTTTGAACAAATACAGGTCTGTTGAGACTATGTTATACACGAGCAAAAAAACTCTAATGTTATTTTTATAATATTTAACAGAACTATTAATAACATACCTTGTTGATGGTATTTCACTATTGTCTTCCATTGCCTGCGATTCTTTTGGTGTGCACATGGTATTCGAATATCAAGAACATCTAATTTGGACTTAAAATGATTCAGGAACAAACATAGTTTTATGCTGTTCTTAGTAACATATTGAATCACCATCCCCTTATATAATGGTGTGTCATAAAAAAAATGTCAAGTTTGTACAATTTTCTTTTGATTGGAATGTTAGAATTAGTGGTTAGTAGGTTCGTGGGTGATAATGCGTTTCACATCTTGGCACCTGGGTATTAACATCCCCAAGATTCTCTAAGTTGTCAAGGCGTAGAGGAAAGAACTTTAATAGAACTAGCTAAATTTTTGAAATTGATCAAGCAACTGAGCAAGTATTCTCTTTCTCTCTCTCTCTCTCTCTCCCCCTCCATAGCTAAAGCCTGTCTAACCTCATAAGGAAGATTTACAAAAAGGTCCTTCTTTCCACTTGCTCTGTGCCATTCTTTTCTAGAGCATCAGCATATCCATTTACTAACCTAAAGCAGTGCTATAACATTATCTCCTAGTTTCTGTTCAGCAGAGCGAGCGGTTCTTGGAATAAATGGATGAACTTCTAGTTGTGGCATCCTCAGTTTTGTAGAGCAATTATGGTTGATAGTGAGCCTGATTGGATGATGGCCAGGCCTTCAAGGATTACAAATAGTTCCAGCTACAGCAATAGTGGTGATTCCCACATGGATAGAGTACCCCCCTTGCCTATATCCCAGCATTTCTTAGAATAGTTCTTTAAGTTTCTGTTAACCCTCTATAAGCTTATCCCAGCATTTTGTTTAGGGAGAATGACTGATCAGTCCAGGTCAGAATTTTTTAGTCCCACCGTAGAGGGGGAGATGAATCCTGACCATGAATTGATGCCAAATTCATGGCAGGATGCGGTTTAGGGGGGGGGCTACTAGTAGACTATGGGGGGGCTGTCATTCAGAATTCTGCATTGGGTTGCAGTGTACTTAACCCTTTTGTTTATCCATGTACTGTAGTATCTATTTAACATCCCACCGAAAATTCTGGTAAATTTCACATAAATGCTAGGAGATGGGTTATGTCAACAAGATGACATTTATCTGAGGGAAAAATACATATTCTATCATTAATCATAAAAGCAATTAAAGTATTTTTCGGACAGATGGGACAATTTATCCATTGAAGCTGAAGCCTTCAAGATAATATCCAAGTCCTCAGGAAAGAGTGACTGCTTTTTCAAATGACCAACGCACATAAAGAAAATGTTAAGAGATGATGACTAGTTTTGCAGTTTCTCCTCTACTGCAGAATTTTGTTCATCGTCTGGGCTTATTGATGAATTAGCACTTCGTAGTGCTTCATATGTTAGAGATGCTGATTACTTTTGCAGTTTAAACTCCTCTACTGCAGAATTTCGTTCTTCTTCTGGGCTATTGATGACGAATTAGCTCTTTGTATCGGCTTCATTTCCTGCTATAAGCATGTGATGCATTATATTTCACAGAATATTGGATGAGATCATTTGGCCTGATGAGCCTCATATCCAAACCATGGGGTGACAAACCTGCAGGATATTGGCATGTTGCTGGAAGACCTTAATACTCATTATTAATCCAATTGTTGTTGGAACCATTGATGGCTAGTCGATATAATTTTTTTTTTTATATTTTGTTAAATCATATTTATCCCAAGTTCCAAAATTTAATTTTGCAGGTTGCTCCTTATTTCTCGGATTTGTAATTGATCGCATACACCACTATCTTCAAAAACTAATTGCGTCGAGGACTGCAGCCAAATCTTCCAAAAAGGAGGTTGAGAAGCTCCAGATAGAGCACATACAGCTCAAAGAGAAGGAAGAAAAAGCTTCCTATGAAATAAAGTTACTTCAAGAGGAAATTTCTAGTCTAAAAGAAAATCTGAAGTATCTAAAACTACAATCTGGTGAGAAAGATAAACAAATAAAATCTGCGGAATCTCATGTCACTGCACTTCAGAAGCAAACTGAGGACTTACTTCTTGAATATGACCGCTTATTGGATGACAGCCAGCATCTTCAGGCCCAGGTTGTAGGATATAGGGGTTGAGACAGTGGTGGGATTTCGTCCATTTAAGCCAAGGGTTTAAGTTTGAATGCTGATACTCTCGATCCAATCTCTCCTTGATTACATTGTAAGTTTGGAGCTTGTACAGATCAGCAACATTTATGGGGGGTGTTTGGAGGTGAAGGTGGCTGATTCCTTTTGCAAGTTTTTGAAAATTTATGGTCTTTATTCAAAAATAGCAAGCTTGTTTCTTTTTCTTTTTCTTTTCTCTTTTCTCTTTCAAATGTCCCCTTCTTTTATTGCCTTTTTTTTCCCTTTTTCCAAATTGAGATGATTTTTGAGCTAAACAATGTAAGATCAGCTGAGATTTTATCGTTTTTTCAGGTGGATCAAAGGTAGGGTTGGTTACATGTATCTTTTGGAAGGTGAGAGAAGAATGTAATTGAGTGTAATTGGCCTCTTTATATCAAAATTTCGTTAGTTTAAATGAAATGACCATTTTCGTTATTCTTGTTCCTCTCTCAGGGTTAAGTATCAGAAATGCAAAGAATATTAGAAAGTTAAAGATGTAGTAGGATGTGCTTTGTATACCCATAGAAGAGTTCGGATCAGTTACCAAAACACAGTGGCAACGTCCCAACCAGCCATTGTGGCCGTACATAGAGAACATCTCCCAATGAATTTGACAAGTCTTCTAGCGAGGAGGATTCATGTAGCAGACCTAACTGCCCTATCTTCCATCGTTGCCCTGAAATGGTTGAATATGCTCTCCTCTTTTATTCAGAATCCATGATGATATGGTTTGCTGAAGAATGAAGTAGAGCTGGAGGATCTAGAATAATCCAATAATATTATATTTCTATGTATAAAATATTTTTTAGTAAACAATCAAATAAATTTTCTTTTATAGAAAATAAATAAATGAATAATAATTAAAAAAAAAAGAGTGAATGATTGTGTGTGAAGGTGTTGTATAGAAACAACCATAAAATAATCATCTTCCATCAACATGTGGCTTGTCACATGGCCATTGGATATTCCAAAATGTTGAGGATTAAACGAGGGCCTATGGACACTCTACCATCATCTCCCACTTGGATAGTTAAGCCCGAGATAATAAGTACCAAACAACTCCATTGCTTTGACATGCCTTATATAATCTATAATTACAATGGATTTAGTTAATGGGTTGGCAATCATTTCTTTTGTAAGCACATATTCTATCAAGATCAGATTCCGTTGGTAAACATAATATAAATACCGGTATTGGAGATCTATGTGTTTTCCTTTAAGACCAATCTCACCATTTTTAACTGTCTTGATAGCAGCTTGGTTATCACTGAAAATCTTTACAACTCCTATTGGCACATCAGGAATTTAGAGTTCTTCCAAGAATCTCCTAATCCAAATTGCTTTAGATGCCATGGAACTATAAGCGATAAACTCAGCTTCCATGGTGAGTTTAGCTACAAAACTTTGTTTCTTGCTTATCCATGAGACAACACCTCCTCCTAAGAGGAATAGGTACCCGGTTGTGGATTTTCTATCATCTAGGTCACCTAAAAAAACAACATCACAAAATCTCAGTAACTCTAAATCATTTGCATGATAGGTTAATTTGAAATATTTTGTCAACTGCAAATACCTAAATATTCTTTTAACAGTTTTTCAATGTGTTTTACCTGGGTTACTTTGATATCCACTTACAAGACCTATAGCATATGAGATATCTAATCATGTGCAAAGCATTGCATACATCAAGCTACCGATAGCTTGAGCGTAGGGTCTATACTTCATTTTCTCCATTTCTTCATCATTAGTGACAGTCATATCCTTAATTTGGTTCCTTTACAAATGGAGTTCAAACTCCATTACAATCTTTCATATTAAATTTCCTTAGGATTTTCTCTAGGTAATGCTCTTGTGAAAGAATTAAGGTTTTAGTTTTCCTATCTTTTTCTATTTTAATTCCAAGCACATAACTAGCATCATCTACGTCTTTCATTTCAAAGTTGGTTTTTAACCAATCTTTAGTTTCATTGATCATAGATACATCATTTCCAGTAACAAGAGTATCGTCTACAAATAATGAAAGAACAACAAAACTACTCTCACTATTCAAAGAGTAAACACAATGATCAAATGAATTAGGTATAAATCCAAGTTTAGAGATTGTTTCATGAAAAGTATGGTACCACACCCTATAGGACTTTTTTAAACCATACAATGATTTCTTTAATTTATACGCTTTATTTTCTTGTCCCACTATTACATAACCTTTGGGTTGAGTCATGTATATTTCTTCATTCAGCTTTCCTCTATTACATAACCTTTGGGTTGAGTCATGTATATTTCTTCATTCAGCTTTCCATTGAGGAAAGCAGTTTTAACATCTAGTTGACACAACTCTAAGTCCAAAAAGGCAACTAAGGACATTAGGATTTTAATAGAGGTAAACTTGGCAACTAGAGAATAAGTCTCCTCATAATCAATTCCTTCTATTTGGATGTACCCCTTTGTTACTAATCTTGCCTTATATTTTTTTATAGACCCATCAACATTGAGTTTTCTCTTCAATATCCATTTACACCCTATATGCTTCCTATTTTTGGGTAAATCAACTAATTCCCAAACTTGATTCTTATTTATCGACTCTAACTCTTATTATATGGTTTCAAACCACTTTTCTTTATCAAGTGGTTCTATAGTATCTTCAAAATCAATTGGATCATCAAGAGATTCTTCACTTAAATAAGTATAATAATCTCTTAATCTTGATGAGGGGAATTTCTTTCTTTGAATTCTACCTAAAATGTCATTAGGAGATGAGGCATGTCTTTCAATTACATTCTCAGCTTCTATAATTTCTTTATTTATTTCAAATAGGCTAGGTAATTGTTTATTATCCTCAATTCGATCTTCTAAAAAAACAACATCTCTGCTTTCTATTAATTCAATTGTTCCATCAATTTTATGATTTACAAATCTATACCCTTTGCTATTTTCACTATACCCTATGAAGGTACACCTTAGACACTTATTATCTAATTTGCTTCTTTGCTAACTTGGCACTGTTACATATGCACTAACCCCAAAATTTTGATATTAGATAGATTTAGTTTTCTACCAATCCACATTTCATGGGGTGTTAAGCAATTAACTTTAGTTGGAACCTTGTTTAGAATATATACAACAGTATCTAAGGCTTCTCCCCAAAAGTGTATTCCTAGATTCAAGTGAGATAACATTGATTTCACCATATCCAATAAAGTCTTATTTCTTCGTTTAGCCACTCCATTCTATTGTGGCGTGAAGGACATGGTTAGTTAGTGTATAATTCAATTTTGTGTATAAAAGTCATTGAATAGGTTAGAGATATATTCTCCACTTCAATCACTCCTAAGAGTTTTTATTTTTCTTCATAATTGGTTATTTACAAGTGTTTTATATTCTTTAAATTTCTCTAAATACTTTTGATTTTCTCTTAATCAAATATGCAAAGCCAAATATGAAGAAATCATCTATAAAAGTTACAAAGTATTCCATACCCCTATGTATTTTTACATTCAAAGGACCACAAACATCAGAGTGTATTATTACTAAAAATTCCTTTGATTTTTTTTTCCTTTCTTAAAAGGGAGTCTAGTCATTTTTCCACTAGGCATGGTTCACAATATTTGAAATTCATCTCTATTTTGGGAATTAATCCATTGGAAATCATTATCATTATTTTATCTTTGTTTATGTGGAAAAGCCTCATGTGCCATATATATGCATTTTCGTCCACATGATAAACACAATCATAACTAGAATGAGCATCAATTCTATCAATAGTCAAATGGTACAATCCATTAGACTTGTCCCCAAACATTAACATTCTACCATATTTCTCAATTGTCACTTTTCATCCCCTAAAGCGTACATCAAAACCCTTTTCATATAACAAAGGTACAAACAATAAATTTCTCCTAAAATTAGGTGTATACAATACATCAGTAAGGATTAAATTCATGTTCTCATTTATTGGGATATTTACTTTTCCGGTTCCAAGTACATCAGTGTAGGTGTTGTTTCCCATAAAAATTTTGTGTTCTCTTGTCTTCATTTCCTTCAATTTCAAGAACATCTCTTTAGTTTTGCAAATATGCTTAGAGGAGCCAGAATCTATGCACCAATTAGAAAAGATGGAATCAATAAAGTAGGATTCAGAGACTACACAAACTATACCATTCTTTTTTAGTTTTCCCTTTTTCACTATTTGATTTATTCTTCTTGCATTCAAGGCAATTATATTTTGTATATCATTATTTTCCACAATTAAAGCTAAATGGATAGGATATCCATCACATGAACGCCCAAAGATTGTGGAATAAGGGGGCGAATTTCAAAAATTTTTCTCTCCCTTCAATTGGAAATCACATTCCCTATTTAGAAAATCATATTTTCAATGATCATTCTCAAATCATAAACTGAACCAGATCTGAACCAAAAGGAGTAGGGAGGGATTATACATGATACGGAGAAACAGTATCTCCCAATGGAGGTGTTTACGCCTAAGGAAGGATCCAAAATCTGCTCCCATTGAAAATAGCACAGTGTAGGGTGGAGCAGAATCAGTAGTGTTCTTCCAAAAGAACTTGACCCTTCACAAGAATCAACTGGATGTCTTGTGAATACAACTCCAACCAATCTTTTCTCCAAAAGATTGGTATCAAGATCGAATCTTGATTGCTCCTATAGAGAGGAGGAGATCGAACTGTTGGAGGCGGCAGCTGCAGGAAGGAGGCGACAAGAGAGTATTCGTAGGGTGCAAAATTATCGATTCTTGTGATCTCAGCTCTGAAGACAAGAGTGTGTTGGTTGCCTGTTTAAAGGCTGCCGCCCCCTCCTCCTTTTATAATCTCAAAGGGATCAACTTCTAATCCCATTAGGAGTTGGAGATCCAAATCATATTTGGATTAGAAGTTCCTTTAAGTGATAAGATCTTATTTGCAGATCAGATCAGCCATCTCCAATCTAATTAGGAGGCTTCCAGATCTAAATCTTATTTAGATCTTGGACTCTCTAAGTGGATAGGGTCTGGGCCCAATCCTATCAGCTGATCTATCTCAGAATTCGCCCCTTTAAGTGACTAATCAAATTAGCTCAGTTCGAAATAGGCTTAAGGCCCATTTAAGGTTATGTATTCACTTAGCCTTCCAAACTGTTGCCCAGTTGGGCTTCCTTGTATGGCGTGAGACCCAAACATTGATCTACACATCAACCACATGGGTTTAGCCCAGCCTTTGTTACAAGGCCTGGCCGAATACATTGTTATGGACAGTGCACCCCCTGAAAACCCATCCCATTAGCTCTCTAGGCCCAACACTTATCCTAAGTGGTCCTTGGGCCAAGCCACCTTGTAACACCTAAGGACTGTGGGCAGATGCAAGATTAGCCCATCAGGTATTATCCTCAATGGTCTTACACTTAACCTCTCAGCCCAAGATGATTATACACTGCCCGACAAGAGGGGACCTCTCCCTAGGCTGCAAGGAACAATGTTGCACTCTCTGCTTACCTGGATCCCGGGAATTAAAACCTTCTTGCAAACAATTTAGAAACCATAATATATATACTTTTATATCTCATATAAAATATATTTTGCAAAACAAATCTCAACGGTTGAAATCGATTGCCGGCAGTCTTGGTTTCCATTAGTGAGAGTGCATCCCTGATCATTACCTTTGTCCGACAAAGGGGTTGATCCTGTCACTATGATCACCCACTTAAATGAATTCTCAAACTGTCCCAACATACCCAGGTTTTGACCCCCGCTAAGGATCTCACTGAATGGTACATCAAAGACAGCCCAATCTGACACCTAGTGCAGTATCATAATCGAGTCTAGTGGTCGGGTGTAACTTTCCAGGTTTTCCCATCAATCTCCAAAGTCCAAGACAATACTAAAATCTGGTCCAGTTCAAAGATTCAATTTATCCTACACTGTATGTGCTTAGGGTCTTACCCTGGCAGCTAAGACAGGCCACCCCAACCGACTTGGTGGCACCACAGTGTCAGCCTTGTCAGGATAGGTCTCCCCAGACCGATCCACCAACTGTGAACATTCTAAACTAACACGAGTCTCATTAAGTGTCCAGTTTAAGGGTATTACACAGAAACATACCAAGGGAACATGAATCAAATATGCACTTTTATTCATTTACAATAAACTCATAAAGTACATCATCTTGATTGAAGCTAAGGGCATACAAAATTGTTTAGCAAAAGCAATGTTTTCCTTTGGTTTTCTCGAACCCCTTTGAGAATTTAAACTTTTTATTGAATTTCTTCTCATTGTTATTTTTAAAAATTTTGCCCTTAGGCTTTTCAGCTATTTGAGAAGTTTCAACTCGTTTGGGAATAACCATTAAGGATGAAGGTCAGGATTTCTTCCTTTTCCTTTCAGCCTCTAATCCTAGCAAAGTAGGTAATTTTTTTGTGACAACTTCTCTTCCAGATAGGTTCAAAGTTGTTACTATAGAATTTCAAGAAAATGAGAGGCTATTAACAATGGAGACCTGAATTTTCTCAGGAATGGGATTTCCAGTGGCTGCCAACTCTTTGGCAATCATATTCATTTTACTAACATGGTCTACTACATAATCTTCCTCTCTTATTTCACAGCCATAGTATTTCTCAATTAATAGTAGAACATATGTTTCAGTTATTTTTCCATATGTTTCTTTAATGGCTTCAAACATGTATTTAGCAATAATATATTCATCAAAAACAACTTCTATATCAGGTTCCATAAAGGTTAACAAGCAAGTTCTATCCCTCTTATTATCCTTTTCCCATTTTTGATATTCACGAATTACAATCAAGGAATCATCATTAGTAGGTTTAGCAGGAACAGATTTATCTAATATATAATCAACATTTTCCTCATCTAATATCCTTCTAATCCTACATTTCTAGAGAGCATAATTTGTCCCATTTAATTTCTCAATTTTATTGAGTTCTTGAGATAGTGTAGTAGTAAACATTGCTAAATAAAATCAAACAGGAGCAAGAAATGAATGACTAAGTTGTTTGTGCTCAAACAATAAATCTGCAAATGGATTCCAATAACTCTTGTTATTCGGTTTGGTTGTTCATGGTTATCAACAACTCCTCTGAATTTTTGAGGCTCCCACTCTCACCAGCTTTATATATATGTCGAACAGTTCTAGAGGATTGAACAATTTCCAGATTTGAGTGGAGTGGTATTAGAGCTCAAAAAAATATGATAGTAAATAACTAATTAAAAAAAATGAATCAATGATTTAAGCACAAATCAAGTTATGTTAAGAAGAAGAGGTAAGAAAAGAAACTTGTAAATAGATTTCTAGAAACTGAAATTTCAATACCTGATTTGAGATGCTTGGGTTCGATTTACTGGTCAAATTGGCCTTATCTAACCAAATCTGTTTTGTAGGGAACGAAAACAGTAAAAGCCCTAAATTTATTTAGGGTTTCTTGCTTTAAACTTCGTATATGAGTTTTAAGGGCATTGTAAAGATGGCTGAAGTTTCTGAGATGATTGTGGTTGATCCAGATTGTAGATGGTTTCTTGGATTAAATAAACAAAAATCAAAAGAAGATGAAGTTTACATAGTTCCTCGAGCAACAAATTTGTTTATCTATTTGAGAAAACTCAAATAGGTGTCTTTCTCGAACGAGAATAGTCGAAGAAACTCGAACTAGGGCTTAAAGTCATCTGAGCCTGAAGTCGGCGTGGTTGGAGACACCAGAGCCTGTTGTTCATTTGGAGATGGGAGGAAAAACTCGAACAGGTGCTTCGGTTAGGGCAATTCATAACAAAATTCAAACCGACCAAATTTGACTAACCCGGTCTGACCCAACCCAAGTCAGCCAGTTTTTCTTCACCACCGGTCAGTTTCGGGTTGCAAAGATGGGTAAACTAGGGCTGTTCACAGGTCGGGTTGGGTCGGTTTACTACGGTTTTTCCAACCGACCCGACCTGGTCGGGTTACCTGACATAGAAACCGAAATCGACCAGTGTTAAGCAAAATCGACCTGGTCGATTTGAGTCGGGTTGGGTCGGTTTCGATTCTAAGTTTATCCCTGTGATAAAATCTTGCTAATTTTAAAAACAGTCATAAATTGAACATCATTTCAGCCATCTCCTATGATAAAATTTAAATAAAAAGTTAATCACAAAAGTTGTTCATTAATCACTATTCACTAATCCAAAGTTTCTTGCAACCATTCAAAAACTAGGTGGCCTAATGGGCTTTGGAACTTCATGTTTGAACTAGGAACTAAGTCGGTTCAGTTTGGGTTAGTTTCGGTTTTCTAGTGTGAAAATCGAAACCAACCCGAATCATCGGTTTAAGAATTTGCACAACCCGAAACCAATCCGTGCTGATGAAAACCCGGCTAACTTGGGTTGGGTCAGTCTGGGTTGGTCGGTTTGGTCGGGTTGGGCCTTCTTATGAACAGCCCTAGGGTAAACAATAGTTTGGTTCATGAAAACCAAAACCGAACCGAACCAAACCGAGTTATATAACTATTTATTACTTATTAGTTATTACTTGACTAGGTTTAGCCCAGCCTTTGTTACAAGGCCTGGCCGAATACATTGTTATGGACAGTGCACCCCCTGAAAACCCATCTCATTAGCTCTCTAGGCCCAACACTTATCCTAAGTGGTCCCTGGGCCAAGTCACCTTGTAACACCTAGGGACTGTGGGCAGATGCAAGATTAGCCCGTCAGGTATTATCCTCAATGGTCTTACACTTAACCTCTCAGCCCAAGATTAGCCCTTCAGTTTTGTATGAAAAAACTAATTTATTTAAATATATATTTCAGTTTTAACTTAAATATATATTTTATATTTAAAACTATTAAATATAGATATTTCAGTTTTGCATAAAAATCCAAATATCTGAAAAAGTATATATTCTAAAAAAATATTTGTTAAATATAGAAATTTCAGTATTAAATAATAATATATATATATTGGTTTTAAATATATTTCCAAAAAATATATTCTGAAATATTATATATAATATGCATATTTTCGATATATATATATATAAAGCTGAAATATATATTTCGGAAATGCATATATTTAAACTAAAATATATATACAAATATATTGGATATATATATATATATTTTCTGGAAATATATATTTCCAATTTTCTAGAAATATGTATATGATAATATCAAAATATATATAGTAGTAGATATTTATATTAATTTCATAATTTTCACAAAAACTATATATTTTTATATATTTCAGTTTTAAAATTTTTTCCAAAATGAATATTCTAAATTTCTGAATCTAAAATATATCAGTTACCTATATATAATATCAGAACACACACACACACACACACACACACATATATATATATATATATATATGTAATATTATATATATTTCAAAAATATCAGATATATGTATATATATGTATGTATATATATATATAATATATATATATATATAATATCAGAATATATATTTCCAAAAATATATATTCTAAAACATATTTTTAAATATTTCAGTTTTATTGCTGTTAGATAAGAAATAACATATATAGTTTTTTGATTAAAACCAATTAGTTGCTTTTTTCTTAAGTTGTTACATTAGGGATGTTCATCTTGAGAAACTCAATAATCATTATAAATTTATAATGGTATTTTGGTTTTAGATGGATCTTAAAGAAGTGAACATGTGCATGGAGTTGACGAAGTTGAAGATCCAATAGCAATTGGCTCGTAGCAACAAGATTCTAAGGCTACAAATCTAGTAAAAAATCCTCATACTCCTCGTAAAATTACTAGGACACAACCCATTAGGCTAAGCAAAAGGTAAGGTTCTAGATTAAAATCAGAAATTTTGGATCATTTCACTAAAATGGAGGATAAGGATGAACCTAGGGCTGCATGCAACTATTGTTACAAAGATTACAAATGCGACACAAAAAATCATGGCACTAATAACATGTGGAGTCATTTGCAGCAATAATGCATGAAATATCCCTATATTGTTGATAAAAGGCAAAAGACAAAAGACAATGTCTTTTGAGCCTAAAGATGAAGGAGGAGAAGATGGTCTCACTACTGGCAAACTAAAAGCAGTGACTTTTAGGATTATAGAGGGGAAAGGATTTAGGATTATAGAGGGGAAAAGATTTAAGAACTACTCTCAAGCTTTGCAACCTAAGTTTACAGTCCCATCTCATATCACAGTTTCTAGAGATTGCATGAAAAATTTTCTTGAGAAGATGAAACTACATAAAGTGATGAAAAATCAACTTATATGTCTTACCACTTATACTTGGTCATCAATCTAAAATTTAAATTTTATGTGCTTGACTGCACATTGGATTAATAGTGAATGGAATTTGAACAAAAAAAATTTAAACTTTTGTTAAGTTCCTATTCACAATGGAGAAACAATTGGTAAGACTATTAAGGATTACTTGCTAGAATGGGGCATTGATGGAATTTTTACAATTACTATTGATAATGCAAGTTCTCATGATGGTGCAATTAGATATTTAAAAAGAAGAACGAGGGATTGGAAAGCACCATCTTAGAACATGAATTCATGCATTTAAGATGTTTTGCTCATATTGTGAATTTGATAATGAAAGAAGGATTTGAAGATTTACACGAGTATATTCTCAAAATCCGAAATGCAGTAAGATATGTTAGGTCATCTCCATCTAGGCTTCAAAATTTCAAAAGGTGTATTGAGAAAGAGAAAATAAAAACTAAGAATCTCGTATGCCTTGATGTTGAGACTATGTGGAATTCTACCTATTTGATGTTGGAAGTTGCTGAAAATTTTGAAAGAGCTTTTGACTGGCTAGGTGAGGACGGCCCAAGATGTCTCTTATACTTTGAAGATGGTGATGATGATATAAATGAAGAGAGTGGAGGTGGGAATAGGAGAGGAAAATGGCGAGAGAATTAGCATGTTGGGCCTCTTAATTATGATGATTGGGACAACGCCAGATGTTTTGTGAAATTCCTAAAGCTTTACTATAATGTAACATTACGGTTTTCGGGATCTCTTTATGTCACATCGAATGTATTTTTTCATGAATTCGTGGCATTGCAAACTAAGTTGGTTCATTTGTATAGAAGTGGAGATAGTCTCTTGAGTTCTATGGTAGAGCACATGAAACAAAAGTTTGATAAATATTGTGAGAACCTTGAAAATCTGAATTTCTTGTTATACGTTGTCATTGTTTTGGATCCTTGTTATAAATTAAAATATGTGAAGTTTTGTTTTGGTAAAATATATGATAATTTGAGGGATAGAGAGATAACGAGAGAGTAGAGGCAACTCTTAATTGTTTATGTTACCATCATCATGATCATGAATGCAATTAAAATTTTAATGTTGGACATGAAGTATCAAGTTAAAAAAGCTTCTAATGAGATGGATTTTGATGATAATGAAGAAGATACATGGAGATTCTTAGCATATTAATTTGCAAAACACTTAGAAAGTGAAGAAAGTGTAGAAAGTAAATCTGAGGTTGCACGGTATTTGTTAGAAAGTTGTGAAAAGCCAAGTGATTCATTTGACATTTTGATTCGGTGGAAAATGAATTCTCAAAAGTATCCTATACTTTCTCAAATGGCAAGAGATGTCTTGGCCATGCCAATTTCTACAGTTGCTTCTGAATTGACATTCAACACAAGTGAGCATTTACTTGATCCATTTAAGAGTTCACTATCTCAAAAAATGGTAGAGGCTCTTATACATGGTCAAGATTGGTTACGGTCCAAACCAATTCTAATTAATGTTCAAGAAGCTATGGATGAAGTGGAAAAATATGAAGAAATTGCATTATGTAATATTTGTATATTGTGAATAAACTTTATTTCATGATATTATTTATAACTTATATAATTTTTTGGGTTACATACTAATGTTTGTTTCTTTATTTTAGAATTCTCAGGAACAACGGAACAAGTTTAATTAAATGATGATGATTGATGTTTTGGTAAGACTTATAATCTTTACAAGTGTAATTATTTTTTTTTACAATTTAAAATTTAATTTTTCAAGTAATGTGACAATTTAAAACAAACTTTTCTTGTTTGTTTTTTGACAGTTGAGTCATTAGCATGACAACATTTCTTCTTCAAACTTGAAGTTCCAAAGTCCATTAGGCCTCCTAGTTTCTGTATGGATGCAAGCAATTTTGGATTAGTGATTAATGAACAACTTTTGTCATTAATTTTTCATTTAAATTTTATCATTGGTTGGCTGAAATGATGTTCAATTTATGACTGTTTTTAAACCTTACTTGATACTTGTTTTCAAGTCCAAAAGTTAGTGATGTTCAGTTACAACTTAAAAGTTAAAGTTTTATTGGAACTAGAAGCTTTATTAGAAGCCAAGATGGCTTTATTACTTTATTAGTGATGTTCACTTGTTTAGTTATAAGTTTAATTATTTAAGCTTTATTATTAGACATTAGTCACTACAAGAAAATTGTGTTATAGCTACCAAAATGTAGCTACGAACATAAAAACCATAGCTAGAAGATGGGATATAACTACGGATGATCTCATATCGATTTGTTCGTGGCTAAAAGTTAATGGTCCATGGCTAAAAGAAGTCTATAACCACAATTTTTAGTATCCATAGCTATATGTTAGAAAATCAGACAATAACCTATAGCTACGGTCACTTTGTTAGTGGCTAAAGATCTCTGTACCTATGGGTATAAATTATTTATAATTATAGCTACGGATTCTGTTTATCCGTGGTTATAAAGTTAATGACTAAAAGCTATTTATAATTCAGGAAAATTTATATTGCCCAAAAGATATGATGTTGAAAAGGCTTTGACCAATTCGAACCCTTACGAATTTTGATAAAAATCAATGTTTTAAAAAATTACCTGGAACTGGAACCGTTCTAGCCACCTATTTTTAGGTCGATGGTTCGACCATCCAGTTCGAACGGATGACCCATTCTGACAAAAAATTTTAAAAATAATCCAAAAATTTGTAAAATGCCAAAATATTTGAACGAATCAAATGGGTCAATGGTTTGATTGCCTAGGTCAATGGGTCATTGACCGATTCAACGGTTTTTGGCCAAAGACCAAGTTTGGAAGTAAAATGGAACTGGTTTCCTGGACAATTCCTTGACCAAACGGTTAGACCGTCTAGGTCATATGACAGTTCAAAAAACCATAATAAAAATCAACTTGCATTGGTTATTACTTTTTTTTAGTTATTGGTGGCTATAAATTGATTATAAAATAATAAATATATTTAAAAATAATAAAGTAATAAATATTTTAATAAAAAAGATAAATATTAATAAATATTAAAATATTTACTAAATTGATTAGAAATTCATGTAATGCATGGAAATTAATAATTAAGAAATTATTAAAATAAATAAGTACTAGCAGAAGGGCCCTGCTTTGTAGGGGTCGTTGACCCAGTCCCTGGCCAAAAACCGTTGAATCGGTCAACGACCCATTGATCCGAGTTGTCGAACCATTGACCCATTAACCCATAAAATGGTTTTGGTCGTTTTTTATTTTTTTTAATTGTGAACCATCCAAGCAACGAGATCCGTTTTATCATAATCTCGGTCCCTATCTAAAGATCATTATATCGGCCAATGACCCATTAACCTAGGCAGTCGAACCATTGACCCGTTCATTGGGCCATCTGTTCGAACCGAACAGCCGAATTGTCAACTCAAAAACCAATGGCCAGAACGATTCCATTTTCAGGTCATATAAGTCACACGCTCGAATGGCATAACATGTGTGGTACCGCTTAATGAACCTTACACACTCAATTTTTTGCCTGTAATTTTTGTTGTCAAAACGGGTTGTTTGATTTTTTTTTATTTCTTTTAATTGGGAATCGTCCAGGTAACTAGTTACCCCAATACCGGTCCTAAGAAAAACCATTGAATTGGTCAATGACCTATTGACCCGAGTGGTTGAATCATCAACCCATTGACCCGTTCAATGGTTTTTGGCTATTTTTTATTTTTTAATTTTTGTTGTCAGAATGGGCCATCTGTTCAAATCGAATGGTCGAACCGTCCACCCGAAAACCGGTGGCCAGAATGGTTCCATTTTCGGGTCATAAGAGTCACATGCTTGAATGAAATAACATCATGGTTTTTAAGAACGACCTAGAGACCGAACTGGTCAGGGGTCCAGTTACTAGGTCGAACGGTCGGCTCGTTCTAACAAAAAAATAAAAATATTTAAAAATTTTAAAAAATAAAAAATGGTCAAAACCGTTAACCGACCTAGAGACCAAACCGGTCAAGGGACCAATTACCGGGTTGAATAGTCGACCCGTTTTGACAAAAAAATAAAAAAATAGAAAATAGTCAAAACCGTTCAAACGGCCTTGTTGACCCATAAAATAGTTTTTGGCCTTTCTTTATTTATTTTTAATTGGGAACCATCTAGGCAACCGATTCCATTTTATCCTAATCTCGGTCCTTGGCTAAAATCGTTGAATCGGTCAATGACCCATTGACCTAGGCAGTCGAACCATTGACCCATTCAATGGTTTTTGGTCATTTTTTTATTTTTTTATTTTTGTTGTTAGAACGGGCCATTTGTTCGAATCGAATAGCTGAACCGTCGACCCGAAAACCAATGGCCAGAATGATTTCATTTTCAGGTCATATAGTCACATGCTCGAATGACATAACACCTATGGGATTGCTTAATGGACCTCACACACTCAATTTTTTGCCTTTAATTTTTGTTGTTAGAACGGGTCGTCCGATTTTTTTAAATTTTTAATTGGAAACCGTCTAGGCAACCGGTTCTGTTTTACCCAAATTCCAGTCCCTGGCAAAAAACCATTGAATCGGTCAATGACCCATTGACCCGAGTGATCGAACCATCAACCCATTGACCCGTTCAATGGTTTTTGGCTATTTTTTTTTATTTTTTTAATTTTTGTTGTCAAAACGAGTCATCCGTTTGAACCATATGATCAAACGGTCGACCCAAAAATCGATGGCCATAACGGTTCCATTTTCGGGTTGTATGAGTTACACTTTCCAATGACATAACATCATGTTTTTAAAACCGACTCAGAGACCAAACAGGTCAGGGGTTCAGTTATTGGGTTGGACGGTCCGACCGTTCGGTAGTTATTTTAATTTATATTGTTAGAACAGGCGGTCCATTTGAACCAGACGGTCGAACTGTCGACCCGAAAACCGGTGGCCGGAACGGTTCCATTTTTCTTTTCCTCCGGCCCCCCAAAACCACTTTGTTCTTTCTCTTTATTTTCGAAACTCCCTTTGATTCTTTAATCTTCTTTAACTTCTCGTTTCTTATTTTATCACTCTTCTTTAGTTTCCAAGTTGTCTTCTTTAGTTTCGAAACCACTCCTCATTTCTTTAATCTTGCTTTCACTCATAAAACCTTCTGTTATTTTGTTTCTTATAAAACCCTCAGTTCTTTCGTTTCCTATTTTATCACAAATCATCAACTGGTTTTCTCTAGACGCAAGGACTGGCTTGGTAAAGGTGTGCAACTTCGTTAGGATACAGAACCTATCCGGACGACAAAGGTGTGCTACTTCGTTACCGCAGGTTTGTTTTAAATGCCCTATTTCTCATCAACTTAATTAGTTCATAAATTTTCCAATTTCTTTCATGGACCGATTGTTGATTAGGTATATTTATTTTCAAAATATTAAAATTAGAAGTTATTACAGGAAAAGGAAAACATTGAAGAGTGTCTGTGGGTAATTCTTTAACCAGTGGGATGGGGGTATCAAGTGAGGTTGTTCCATCTTTCTTCTTCCAAAAGAAAGATGGTCGATAGGTATTTCTTTAATGGTGAGATTTATTTGAGTTTCTGGGTTTGGGGTTTTGACTTCTGCTCTTTGAAGGTATTAAAACAAAATCCCCTAATAACAGCTAGTTTTCTCATTAAAGGATTCAAAGGAAAAAAAATTAGATACGGTACCTTGGCATTTACAATTCAAATCATGAATCATATTCTAAATTGTAAAATTTTGATTGGCATGACTGCCCATTCAAAATTAAACTACTTCCTTGTAATGAAATGAGATGAAATACAAAGCTTTTACATTGTTTAATGTCTAAGAAGCATTTGAAAATTGTTAAAGTAAAAGGTGGTGTGGCTTATATGCTTGATGGTATTTTCAAGTAATAGGCAATGATAATTCAGAATGAACTTCCATATTGTATCGGTTAAAGTCGGGCTGCTCTTTAGGATACAAAACCTTCCAATTGGAAAGAAATCCACAAGTAATCATAGGAAAATCTTGGGAAGGTTCCCTTGCTCCTTGGTAGCTGCAACATCATATCTTGGAAGCAAGACCTCTGGCAAGTAATTTGAAGTTTTGAACACCTTGCTTATTTGATTGTCAAGATCAGCAAGCCTGGGATGTGCTTCACTTGCTTGAGAGGGGTTTAATAGATAAAAATTGAATTGGTGGAGGACTAACCCCTCCAGAACTCAAGATTGCCTTGGATGTATGGTATTGGAGAGTTGCACCAGGGGTTAGTTCTCATTCTATCTGAAATGGGGATGATTATATTGATACTCTCCTTCTCTGTAACTTGCCTTGATCCATTGCTAATAAAAAATAAAAAGTGATGTGGCTTAAAAAAATATCAGCTGGAGGACCTTGATGTTGTTGCTGCAGATTATATGTTGAAAGTGGGGGGTCTCTAATTTGAGAAATGCATGGGAAATCATGGGACCAGATTGTGAGTGGGTTGATGAGTATGGCCTTGGTGTAAGGGAGAGCTTGGTAGAGGCTGTTGGTGCTGTCATTGACATTCTTGGAAAGCAGCCCTGTGAGGGCACTGAAGTTGTACCAAGCAATTCGAGGTCACACACGTACCTGTTGTCTGGTGTGTTTATAGGCAATGTCAAGGTGCTTGTCCGGTTGTCATTTGGAATTGATGGGCCCAAGTAGGTTGCCAAGCTGGCTGTTAGGTCTGAAGATCAAATAGTCAGTGATGCCATCCATGAGATCATTGCCAGCAGATGATGGTAGCAGCTTTCATATTGTTGGACTTGATTTTTGCCTTTTTCTACTCCTTGGTTAAGTGAGACTTGATTTCTACTTCTTGTCTACCTCCCCACACTTGTTAACACACTCTTACCTCTCTAGAATTAAAGGGTTAGCAGAATTGTCCTCTTGGATCTTGTAATTTAAATATAGAGTAATTTGTTAGTTATTTGAGCCTTTCTATTTGATGTAGTTAATTTTCATGTCTATTGTTTTGCTTCTATGTGTAGAAAATTGAGGAAGCTGCACAAAAGAGTAAACAAACTAAGCTTGTTCTATTGGTGTTACGGAATATGTGATTAAATTTTCATATGGAACAAACTAGGCTTGTTCCATATATACTTAATTAAATTTTCATATATGTTTTTATATCTCCAAAAATGTGATTTCTAACTTATTTTCTATTATTTTCTTATATGTTGAACATGGTAAAGGAGGATACTTCACACGTGTAGATGGAGACATTTGATCAAATTTTACATGCCATTTTTTTTGGATTGAGTTTCATGTATTCAAGAACATTGAATTTGTAGCGAACACATGGATGTTAAAGCACTTTGAGATATATAGTTCATGTATTCAAGAACCTTTTAATGAAAATTTAAATTCAAGTTCCATCTTATATTATCAATTAGTTGTGCTTGTATTCAATACAGGAAAGCAGGTTTCAAATAAATAATGAACAAATTTAGGATGTTTTTTGCTACAGGCAATGAAAACTGTTGCTAATTTTGGACTTGCTTGACGTGATGTGAGTCTTCCTTTCCTTCTTTCTTTCTTAATTTGGTCCATGCATGAATTAATGGAGAACAAGTAAATCATCATAATTCTTACCTTCTAAATGCTTTACTGAAAAGTGAAAAATCACCAATGACTTTAATTTGTATCACGAGCCTTTGAAAACCCAACAAAGACACCAATATCAATATCTGAAGTAGGATAAAAATGTGAATTCTTACCTTTCTGATTGGTTTTTTGCTGACACTGTAAGTATAGGACAAACCATATACCATTTTTTTTGCCATCTTGGTACTACTGGATCTTCTATGAAACTAGGAAATGAAAGGAGGATGGAGAATAAAAGAGGCGGCCAGTGGTCCACTTTGCTATTTCTTAAAATATTATGGTAGTACAGCACATATCTCTCTCTCTCTCTCTCTCTCTCTCTCTCAGACACACACACACACACACACTAGAACACATGCACACAGATACCTTTGAATAATGAAATATGTAACCATTCAAATTATTGTTTTGTGACAAATGAAATGCCTAACCATTCAAATTAGTGTTTTGTGACAAATGGGAGACTTTAATAACAATCTCTAAGTAGTCTAGAAATCTCTAAGTAGGTATCATGGTATCATACCATTCCAATATCATAGATTTACACCAAACAAGGGTTGGCTTTGCCCTTTTTCTTAGAGGATAAGTCAACATTTATGTCAGGCTTCACATCAGACAAACTAAAACTCTTAATGTGCAAATTTACATGCTTACTTTATGATTATATTAATGACCCAAAAAAGTCAACATATTTTCATCAACATGTACAGAAATACTGTGCAAAGACTAAAATTCAACAGTCAAGTAGAACACTCTAAACCTTATTTTATTTTATTTTTCTTTTGAAAAGGGTAATGCACTGCATTAAACAAGCAGAAGTAAAGTAGAGATTTTGCTCCTATAGAGTGTTGGGCTGTATTGAAGCCTATACAAGCTCTAAACCCACCAATACAAAGCAATGGCTACAGAGAAGGTTGAAGACATTTGGGTCTGATGATTCTCTGAAGAACTTGAAGGGAGAAAGGCAAGGGAATGAGTATCTCATTAACCTTATTGATTTTCCTGGGCATGTTGGCTTCTCATCTGAGGTCACTGCTGCTCTCCGCATTACTGATGGTGCATTTGTGGTGGTTGATTGTGTTGAGGGTGTATGTGTTCAAACTGAAACTGTCCTCCGTCAAGCCCTTGGTGAGAGGATTAGGCCTGTCTTGACTGTAAACAAGATGGACAGGTTCTTCCTTGAGGCTTATCAAACTTCTCCAAAGAGTCATTGAGAATGCTAATGTGATTATGGCTACATTACATATGAAGACCCTCTCCTTGGTGAGTGGTGACGTTCAGGTTTATCCAGAGAAAGGGACAGTTGCTTTCTCTGTTAGTCTGAATGGATGGGTTTTCACCCTTACTAATTTTGCTAAGATGTATGCTTCCAAGTTTGGTGTAGATGAGGCAAAGATGATGGAGAGGCTCTGAGGTGAGAACTACTTTGACCCTGCTACCATGAAGTGGACTAACAAGAACAATGGTTCTCCTACCTGCAAGTGTGGTTTCGTTATGAACCTATCAAGCAAATTATCAGTACCTACATGAATGATCAAAAGCTTGGTGTCACCATGAAGTCTTAGTGGGGTATCCGAGGCTACTCAATTTCTGTACTATTTCTCATCTCATTTTTCTTAATAAAATTACGTTTGCTGATAAAACAAAAGTTACAGAAATGAACTAAGAAATTACCACATGTTAGTTGACTTCTACAACCATATACCAGATTGTTGTCATTGGAAGAGTGACCTAGCCTTAAACCTTGCAAAATGGCAAGCATTTATGCTCTCAATGAGTTGGATTCTCCCACTGGTCCTAGATTACAATAGCAACAGCCATCATAATTCAGTGGTACCCAAAGATGATGAGTATGTTGTCTTCTTTGAGAACAATCAGCTACAATGGCCCTCCTTTCAAGATTGAGTCCACAGGAATTTCCTTGGTTTCCTCCCTATTCAACCTAATGAACCACCCTATGAGGTCAAATATATCTTCCACCTGTTGTTATGTTATTCTTAAAAGCTCTAGCACTTATTCCCCCATCAAATACTCCATAGCATTGCTGTAGTTCTACAATGCTAAAGTATCTTACCTCTTCTTTTGTGTGTATGAATGATTGTGAAGTTACATTGTTCTCTTCAGAATCCCCTTCTAGAGATGGGATTAACAGACTGAAGTCTGTATGAGAGTTGAGAAACTCCATGACCCGGCTTTCAATAAACAAGTTAAGAGTTTGTCTAGTTAAATATATTCTGCTAAAGGTGTTGCTTTCTATGTTTCACATAGTTCTTGAATTGTTCTTGCTACTAGATATTTTTCAGATAATCTTAAAATAGCAGGAGCTTTCATCTTTCTATATCAATAAAAATCCTATTGACTTTGTCATTGATAAAGAAAAAAGAAGAAAACATTGATGTTGAACTTGTATGCACACCAAGAATGTAATATTACATCATGTGAAACGAAGAAGATTTCTTTAATTTTGCATTAAATCATTATAGAATTTGGACCCAAATGCCTCAGCTTACCAAGATTAAATAGCAGTTTTCAAGTTCAGTGACCAAAAAAATTTCAAGTTCAGGGATTTACTTCAACATAGCTGGGCCCCACATCATAAACATTGTTGTGTTTAGTGAAAACTTGAAATGCATAAAAGATGTGTTTGATCTCAATCCTTACATTCGTCATATGTTTAACATTAGGCTTGGAAAGTAGGCATGAGTTTATATTTCATATATACTTAATTAAATTTTCATATATGATTTTATATCTCCAAAAATGTGATTTCTAACTTATTTTCTATTATTTTCTTATATGTTGAACATGGTAAAGGAGGATACTTCACACGTGTAGATGGAGACATTTGATCAAATTTTACATGCCATTTTTTTTGGATTAGTTTCATGTATTCAAGAACATTGAATTTGTAGCGAACACATGGATGTTAAAGCACTTTGAGATATATAGTTCATGTATTCAAGAACCTTTTAATGAAATTTTAAATTCAAGTTCCATCTTATATTATCAATTAGTTGTGCTTGTATTCAATACAGGAAAGCAGGTTTCAAATAAATAATGAAAAAATTTAGGATTTTTTTTGCTACAGGCAATGGGAACTGTTGCTAAAGATGTTTTAGCTACAGTGAAAGAAAGTCGTTGCTAAAGGTTTTTTTTAACTAGCTACGGACCGTACACCTCCGTGGCTATAGATTGTTGTTTTCTGATACTGATAACATCAACCGTAGCTATAGGTAATTTTTTTCTAGCTATGGCGGGTTAATATCCGTAGCTATAGATTGATGCCTTTTGCTACGGACAACTTGGGTTTGTAGCTATAAATGCAAATTTTGTAGCTACAGACATCACACAACCGTAGCTAAAAAGTCAAATTTGTATCTATGGATAACTTAAAAACCGTAGCTACAAATGTGTATGTAATTATTTAAGTTAGGCTTTAGCTATAGGCACAAACCGTAGCTATAGGTTAGTTGTAGCTACGGATGCGGTCCACTGTAACTATTGCCTACAGCCATCGCGACTGCAACTATCGTTTCTTGACCATAGCCAGTTCGTAGCTATAGACCTATAGCTACGGTTTTTTGCATTTATAGCTACGGTTTTGTCCATAGCTATAGGCCTATTTTCTTGTAGTGAGTGATGCTTAGTTCAATAAGAGAGGTTTTCCTTTTCTCTAAATACAAACGATGGGAGAGAAGGATACAACTGTTAAGAGCCATTATGAATTGATTACTAATAATGTTGTGTTAGGGACAAAGAAGAGCAGCTCAGCAAGCTATGAGTATATTCTAGGAGGAAAAGAAGGAAGTCACATCAGGTTCTTGAGCCAGCTAACTCAGAGATAGTTGGATTTTAAGTAATCAAGAAGCCAGATGGCAAGTGTCATTTACAAAGATAGCTGAACTAGTATGAAAGAAGCTTCCATTCCTACTAAGAATAGTGAACTAAGACTTACCTTTCTCTCTCTTCCCATTTCTTCTTGTAACTTTGGTGAAAGAGGCTACTCCACCCTCAAGAGGAGCCTGAGTTGGGCAGCTACACATCATTTTGGTATCAATGTATGCTGATTCCTTGAGAAGAATTGAGAATGCCAAGCATACGATATAAAGCAACAAAAAATTGTGTGGATTGAATGGAAATCCACCTGCACAAAGTGATGGGCAATTTGCAGGAGTCAAGAAAACCTTGGCATCGGTGGTGGCACATTTGGAAAGAAGCCCCACTAGTGTAAAAGTGAAGGTGACTAGGAAGGAGCCAACCACAAGCAAGAAGGGACAAGGTGCAGTGGATGGACAACAAGTAGAACAACAAAGTTTGACTTCCCAAATTATTCAAGTGAGGATCCTATGACTTGGATCTTTAAGGCCAAGAGATACTTTGAATATCACAAAACTGACCCAAACCGAATCAAACCGACTAGGTCCGTTTTGCTTAATATAGGGTTGGTTTCAATTTCATCTTTAGTTAACCCAACCAGGTCGGGTCGGTTGGAAAAACACCAGTAAACCGGCCTAACCCGATGGTAACTTTGCATTTTGATGCCTTAAGGGCATCAATTCAGGGGTACTTTTGGCCTTATAGTAGTCAAATTGTGTCATTTTCTCAGTTAATTTCAATGTTGTGGCCTCTGAGGGCCTCTATGCAAATTCTGTGCAAAACTGGGAAGGTTTCATGGCTGAATTGCAGTTTTTGGGAAGCTGGTGTGAAGTCTAGCTGAGAGAGGGAGTGTTTTTGTGAAAAACTGAAAGCAGGAGGGCGCCAAGGTGCCTCCTAGTTGCTAAACTCATTTTGGCGCCCCTCCTACTGTGTTAGCATGCTCCCCACACCTTAGCAAACCCTAGGGCACCTTTTAACCCATTCTTTTCACTCTTAACAAATCCTAGCCGCCCCTAACTGCTAAATCCTCACCTTCCATCCCTTCTAATATCCACCATCCATTCTAGGGCACTCTCTTTTTAGCATTCTAATCTTAGGAGCCACCTAACTTCTAATCTTCACCATTCAGCCTTTAGCCATTAAATCTCAGCCTTACAAAATATTGGGTGCCTTCTCCTTTTCTTCTCAGCCTTAGGATGACCCTAGAACCATCCTAATCCTTCATTCTAAGCCCTAGGGCACCCATATTTTTGCTAAAACCCAACTGCCACCCCCTCTTTCTCTCTAATCCCAGTTGTATCCACCCTTCTCTATAAAAAGGACCCAAGGGCTCCTGAGAAAGGGTTGGATTTTGTCCCCGGGTAAGATGGAAGGCTGATCTTGAGAAGTTCATGGGTAGAGGAAGGGGAGGGGTTCCTACTTGCAGTTCGCCAACACCACTACTGCCACCTTTGGATTTGAATCCCAACCATATTTTCTTCAATTTTAGAATTACTTTTTGTTCTTTAATTTCGGTTTATTTTTCCTTCATGCAAATTTACTTTTATTAGATTTAATTTGTGTTTTAATTCTCTTCCATAGATCTGAAATTCGGCCAGGTAAAACGGAAGGCCTAGCTCGAGAAGTTCGAGGGTGGAAGGAGAGATCCGAAAACTTGTACCTCTGATCGAATTAGACATTTTTATTTTGTTTCTTTTATTTATTTGTTTTTGTTATCTATTTATTTTTATGCACATGTTATTCTCAGTGTTGTTCGAATTTGGTTTTAATGAACTCCATTTTTTTAATTAATTAATTTTATATTTCTGCAACTCCCCTTTGTGTTATCTTGTCCGGATCTAAGAAAATATTATTTTTTCCCTCGCTTCCCCGTGGATACGATCCGTTCTCACCCATTTACTACATTAGTAGTTGTTTGAGAATCAAAATAAAATTATAAATGTTTAAACTTGTGTTCCAGAGTGTTTAACGATGCGCTTCCGGAAAGGTGGGGTATCAGAGCGTTTTATTACTTGATTCACTATCTCAGTTTAATTATTGTTTCTCTTTGATTCTACAGGATGGAATAGCGAAAGGTGGGGTACTAGAGTGTTGCGGGACTACGGGACGGAAAAGAAGAGGAGAAATTGGATTGTGTTTCAGGTGCAGTCGTTCCATTTTGTTTTTAATTTTCTTATTTCTATTTTCAAACTCTTTTTTATATAGAATAGTTATTTTTGAATTTTTAATTAATTTTTGTCTAGATCCGATTTATTTATTTATTTTTAGTATTAATTTTCTTCCATTTTGTTTCTAGATCTATTTTTTGTCTTTATTTTAATTTCTTGTTTGATTTTTATTTTATTTTATTGGGTTTGTGTTTTTCTTTTATTTTAGAGTAAGAAAAAAATTTATTTATTTTATTTTATTTATTTCTTGCATCATATTTTTCTTTTGTTTATTTTATTTTTGGGTCAATTTTTAGATTTGTGTTTTTTTTTTATTTCAGCTAAAAAAATAAAAACAACAATAAAAAAATAAAAATAATAAAAAAAATTTCATTCATTTTATTTTATTTATTTCTTGCATAATTTTCCTTTTGATCATTTTATTTTCATTTTAATTTTTAGATTAGCAATTAGTTTGTTAGAATTTATTTTTAGTAGTTGTTAATTCTGTTTAGTACAATTAATTGTTGTTTTATTTTCTATTTGCAATTATTATTTGTTGCTTTATTTAATTTATTTTCTTTTAGTTATTTAATTGAATAATTAATCGTTAAATAGGAAATTGTTTAAATTTTTGTATTTGAGTTTAAATTTCGAATTTGAATTTAAATTAAAATTTTTGTATGGTGTTGCATAGAGATAACCATAAAATAATCATCTTCCATCAACATGTGGCTTGCCACATCGCCATTAGATATTCCAACATGTTGAGGATCAAATGAGGGTCTCTGGCCACTCTACCATCATTTGCTTTAAGCCTTAATCTTCAAATGAATTATAGATGTCATCCCCCTTTTAAGTAGTGGGTCCTTTTGTGGATCCAAAACTATTTTCTTGCGAAATCCGAGTTACAAATTTTGTTTAACAAACTATCTGCAATCTATTGGTGCATCTGGTTAAGGAGAAATAAACTAGTCTACGATGAACTTCTTGAAGATCCTATGCTCACCCTCTCTTATGTTGACAGGATTATTCAAGATTCCTTTTGCCTGCATGCTCAGCTTCGCTCACCTGTGGCGACAAGGAGTAGATGTAATGACAGCTTGGGTTTCAGAGCTCCCCACTTATGTTTTGCCTTAATCTGGATTGATGGAAGTTTTATTTCGAAATATTATAATGGTAGTAGTGGTGTGCTTATTCTAAGTCCTGGTAGTAGGTTTTTACCTGCTAAAGCTGTGAGTGATATCCCTTGTTTTGCTATCTTCTCTAAAGCTACAACTATTCTTCACAGCCTAAAGTTGGCAAGGCGCTTAAAGCTTGATAACATTCAGATTTGTTGCGACAGCCTTCCTGTGCTAAATATTTTGAGGTCAAACTTATTCAAGGTTGATAGTGAGATTTGTGTTTTGCTAAAGATATTCAATTGGAGCTAGCTTCTTTTAATTCTATTCGTTGGAAATTTGTAGATCATTCATCCAACTATGTAGCCCATCTCCTGGCCAGCCCATCTAGACCTAAGGGTTAATAGCTTGATGTAATCTTAGACTGCCTAAAGTCTTGGGTTGATACTTTTTCTCCTCTATCTATATATAGAATTCTGTTGGCTTTGATATTGAATGAATTTGTTTCTTACCAAAAAATCTGGATCAAAACATTTTGAAACCAAAATTTCAATAACATGGTTGTTTGTATTTTTATTTTGAGAAACAATCTGTTTTCCAACCAGGTTTTTGTTGCTGCATGGAATGGGTTGAGCGCAACAAGGTAAATTCACTTCTGAGTCGAGGATTGATTGATGAGTCCGAGGTCTACTGTGGCCAAGGGCTGGTAGGTCAGACCTATGAAGAGAGAGAGAGATGTCAGCGGCATCGGGTGCTAACCCGAGGTGCAGACTCCGACGATCAAGTTAGTATGGGTGTAACGAGAGATGGACGAGGCTTGAGATTGAGATGCTCAGACGAGGCCACCAGTGAGGCATGGAAGATCTTTGTAATAAAGAGTCTAGGTACTCACCCTAGGCTTGAGGGCGCGACCATCCGAGGTAGGTGGACGCAGATGACCTATTTATACTTGAGACCGCTTGGATGTAGGTGGACGTAGACGACCAGGATGTGGTCCGACCTTGAGGGTGCAGCCATTCAAGGTCATCGTGTGTGGTCGTGCTATTGGCCCCGCATCGCATGCCGGTCTTTGCTCTACACGATGCTCTCATTGGATTTGCTCTGCGGGCCGCCTTTCGCCATGCGCGTGCGTGCCATTGGCTCGAGCCTTAAGTGCCTACATCATTTGCCCCCACTCTCGATGCCGCGGTGGTCTTAGCTGAGGACCTTGGCTTTGGTTGAAGAGAGTGTATTATCTTCACTGGGAGGCACTGAGTGGCCTTTCTTGACAAGGACCTCGACCTTGGCTTCGGCTTGTCGAGGAGGCACTTAGTCCTTGATCATGGTGGCATCGACTAGGGCTTCAGTTCCCCCTCCAAGGAGTGTTGTAAAGGTTCTACCATGCGGAGGCCTTGGCCTCGGATTCTGCAAGTTCGGGCCCGTGTTGGATATGGGTACAAGGCATACTTGCCCCTAGGTCCTGCACTTTGCTTATGTCGTGGTGAATCTGTACAAGGCGTTGGCCTCAGTTGGTGGTCGCCAAAGGTAACACTTGGTGGTAGGTGGTTGTGCATTGACTGTGCGCAGGACGGGTCTTGTTGCTAACAAGCTACGAAGCCATATGGGGGATGGGTTCCAGCATTGGGTGCATGTCGTGTGCGCTACTGGTCTCCATACTGACGGGCCAGGACCGTGCCTGAGACGGGTCGTCGTGCTGTATCCGTACGTGAGATGAGCGCCAAGCGACTTCGACGCACTGGCGGGCGGTTTGCTAATCCCCCGTATGACTCTGATGTCGTGTTCGATGGGGAACTTGAGAGCGAGGTGGTAAGAGGAGATGGCTGGCTTAAGTACATGGAGGGTCAGCCACCCGATGATGGCGTTGTAGGGGGAGTCGATCTTCACAACCAGGAACTCATTCATCCTTGTCACTTGCTGGGGTTCTGTCTCTACTGTGACTGGTAAGGTGATTTTTCCCTTCAATTTGATGACATTCCCGGAGAAGCCGATGAGTGGCACGTCGGCGGAATGAAGGCGCTCGGGCGCCAGGTTCATTCTCTCGAAGGCGTTGTAGAAGAGGATTGTTGCTGAGGAGCCGCTGTCGACCAATATCCTCCTCACCATGAAATTTGTGATGACGACCGACACCACCAGCGCATCATCATGGGGGACTGAGATCCCCTTCAAGTCCTCGTCTGTAAAGGTGAAGGCTTCACTTTGCTTCGGCCTTTTGGGAGCCGGCCCTTGGATGTTCAATTACCTGGCGTAGGCTTTTTGGGCCGAGGCTGAGGCGCCACCCGAGGTTGTGCCCCCGAGGATGATGTCGATGACGCCTTCTAACTACTACTGCTATTGTTGTTGCGAGGATGAGGCGCTAGTCTTTCCACCCATGTACTGCTTCAAGTGGCCACGACAGATGAGGGACTCAATCTCATTCTTCAAGTCATAACAGTCGTCAGTGTCGTGGCCAGTGCCGCGGTGGTACTTGTAGTACTTCTTTAGGTTACCCCTCTTGAGGTTCCTCTTCATCTTCTCAGGCCACTTCACATACTCCTCCTTCCCTACCTGCATTTGGATTTGTGTCCGGGTGGATTTGAGTGGTGTATATTTATTATAAGCTATGGCTGAGGCCAGTGACTTCTTGTTGTCCTTGCTGTTATTGTTGTTGTTGCCATTGCGGCTGTCTCCATTTCTCTTCTTCTTTAGGCCTCCATGGTGGTGGTCGGCCTCTCCCACTTGGCGGTCACCAACTGAGGCCTCATCGACAACAATATACTTTTGGGCTTTCTTCAAGAACTCCGCCTTGGATTTGGGCGGGGTCTTGGCAATTGAGCAGTTGATGGCCGAGCCCGGCAGGAGGTTGTTGATGGCCACATGCATGGAGACCATGGGGTTGAGGTCCCAGGCCCTGAGCTCCTCCTTCTTGAAGCGGTTAATGGAGGACCGCAGGCTCTCGCCACACTTTTGCTGAATCGTCATGAGCAAGACAATGCTCGTTTGGCATCGTCGGCTACTAATGAAGTGGGTAAGGAAGAGACTGGCGAACTGCTCCCACGAGCTGATGGACTGGGGGGGGGGAGCCCGGAGAACCATCGGCAGGCTACCCTTTTGAAGGTTGCTTGGAAGGCCCGACACATCAAGGCATTGGAGTACCCATAAAGGAGCATGAGTGCCTTGAAGCTTTCCAGGTGGTCGTCCGGGTCGGATGTTCCATCATACATCTCGAGCATCGATGCTTTGAAGTGTGGGGGGAGGGGTTTCGAGGTGATGTCGGGGGTGAAGGCATCCATTTTCCCGAACGAAGAGTTCTGGCTTGCTGAGGCGTCAACTCAGCTCTCTTTAACCTGGGGGAGTTCATCTTTGATGGCGCTGAGCTGCACCTGCAAGTCAACAATCTTTTGGTCGATGGGGGCCTAGGCCTCGTCCTGGTCCTCTCGGACGCGGAACGGGTTGACCTTATTCCCGGAGTATTCTGATGTAGGTACATTTCTATTCCTTCTAGCCCGCCGATTGTTCAGGAGGTCTCAGAGGTTTGAAACACAAGAGGGAGAGGCACATCATCGGCCCTCGACCCTCGAAGGGGGGCTATGGTGACCTGATCGCCTGCCTTTGTCCCG